>NW_026899303.1:0-78498 GCF_033153095.1 Gastrolobium bilobum
TGTGTCTGGTTAGATTACGTATTGCTTACTCGGAGGTTATGGTAAGAGCCTTCTACCAGAACCTTGGCTACTCGCAAGGCGAGCTGACTTCCCGTGTCTGCGGGATTGATATCATCATGACTGCTCCTATCTGGACGGAGCTACTGGGGTTCGATTTTGATGGTGTCACAGGAGCAGCACTATATGATGGAGACAGCCATCATATATTTGGTGATTATAACCGGGAGACCATTGTTACAGAGACTAGGAGGGCAGACGCTGAGCCCGGTCATTTTGCTCATTATCCTGTTAGCAACTTGTCAGTTTCTGCTCGCATTCTTCATTATGTGGTGACACATATTATTTTCCAGCGCCCGCATAATCACTCAAAGGTGCTGGAAGGGGACTTTGTCATCCTGTGGGCCCTCCTTCACAGTCAGCAGGTGAACTGGAGGCATTACATATACATACTGATGTGGAAGGCAGCCAAGTCAAAGAAGGCTGAATTGCCTTTTGCATTTCAATCGGATGAAGAGAATGGGGAAGACACGCCATCGGATTAGTGTGTCCATAGGGTTTCATATCATTGATTTAGTTTGATGTAATGTAGTCATTTTGGTACATTTAGGAACTTTACCTACATTGCATGGATGTTTTTGTACTGGATGTTCAAAATTTGAATGAATGAAATTTTCGTTTTGCGCACGTTCAGACTTGTTGGTTCTATGCATTAGTATGGGACCTTGCATTAATATTGTCATAATTAATTTGGAAATCAATTCAACCCAAAGTACTTTAATATTCATGTTCAACTTTCATTGGCGCACATCTTGATTACTGCATCCTATTTCTACGAAATCAATCCACCCCCAAGTCATACCGTATGTAGGTATTACACAACAATTACCAAAATGCAAAAAAAATTGGCAAAACAGCATCTGCAACAGCATCTGCAACTGGTCTACCCGGGTACCACGAACTGGTCTACCCGGGTAGGATGTACTCGGGTATATCATTACGAGTTACCCGGGTAGACCAGTTGCAGATGCAGCAGCAGGTGCTGTTCAATCCATTTTGTTTGCATCTTGGTAATTGATGTGTAATACAATAACCTTAACTGACTCGGGAAAGGGGTAAATGGGTATGGTAGACATTCGGATTGCACAATACGGAACGAGTGACTCGCTAAACTTAACGGATACATTTCAACAATACATTTCAACAACACAAGAATACAGTTCAACAATACATTTCAACAACACAATACATAACTAATACAAGATAAAGTTTAGGGTACAAGGAAACAAAACAATACGTAAAGTGATTGTCATTACAAAACAAAGTACTACACAAAAATAATACGTAATCATGCTTGTCTTAGTCTCAATGGACATGTACGAATGTTATGTCCAACTTGCTTGCAATGCTTACATCTGCTCTGACTGCTAGAGGGTTGAGACTCAACCCAATCCATCTCATTCTGAATCCTTGAAGACTTTGGTCTTCCTTTTGCACGTACCAACTGAGCATCCGGAATTACAGTAGGCCCAACAACGGATGGAATCAACAATTCATTGCCAATAGGAAACCAGTGTGCAGCATATACTTTAGCAATGGTTGGAATTTTGAAAACATGATCCACATAATCATAATGGTTTAGCTTGGCTACCTTGCAAACTGCTAATACATGACTGCAGGGATACCTCCTTGCTGTAAACCTACCACACTGACATGTACGATTGATTAAGTCCACTCTCATGATGTCACCGACCTCGTGTGTAGATTGATTGTAGGCATTCTCAACCTCAAACAATAACAGCTCACTATCATATATCCTCACACGATAAGTGCCAGCCAATTCATCATTTTTTTGCAAAGCTGCTTCAACCTTCTTTGAAATTATCCAACCTTGTGAGATATCTTTTTCAATCCGTTCACGTCTCTTGACGAAATACTCAACGAGTCTACTGAATGTCATCTTGACCAATGCAGTTATAGGCAGATTTCGTGCTCCACGAAGCACCTTATTCACACACTCAGATAGGTTAGTTGTCATATGACCAAACCTACGTCCTGTCTCATCATACGACCTGCACCATTGCTCTTTCGGAATCGCATCCAACCATGAAGCAACTTCAGGATTGTTCTCGATAAATTCCTTGTACCTAATGTCGAAATTTATCTTTGAACATGTGTACCCTGCAAAAAATCATGACATATGCATTGGTTAGTGAATTTCATCAACGTTTTCTTCAAATGGTTGAAAATGTGAGTAATTATACCGTACATTACCTAATTTCATCAACGTTTTCTTCAATTCCACATTCCTAAAACGGGTATTGAAGTTGCTTCCGATGTGACGTAGACAAAATACATGATAAGCATATGGAGGCTGCCACCCTCCGTGATCTTTCACCGCCCTTATGATGCTTCGATGACGACCGGATATTAGACAAATACCATACCTATGTGTGACATGAAAACGTAAAAGGCTAAGAAACCAGGACCAATCATCCAACCTCTCACCTGGAGGAACAACAACAAAGTCAATAGGGATGAGCTCAGAAATTATTTACAGTATGAAGTGGCAAAGAAGGGTCACATGCTTTCACATACCCCAAAGCAAAATTATTTACTCACCTGGAGGAACAACAGCAAAGGCAATAGGGAGCAGAAATCCATCTCCATCCTGAGATGTTGCAATGAATAGAGTACCTCTGTACTTCCCATACAGATGAGTGCCGTCAATTTGAATTATAGGCTTGCAGTGTTTGAATGCTTCAATGCATTGGTGAAATGTCCAAAAAACCCTTTGAAATACGGCCCTGTCTGTATAAACCCGACGTTCATCAAAACATTGATTTGTATCAAGTTTGAACACAGAACCCACATTCACCTCCGTCATATACTTCAGCCAATTTGGCAAGAATGCGTACGATTTCTCCCAGTCACCAAACAACTTAACGA
This sequence comes from Gastrolobium bilobum, assembly GCF_033153095.1. Lineage (NCBI taxonomy): Eukaryota > Viridiplantae > Streptophyta > Magnoliopsida > Fabales > Fabaceae > Gastrolobium > Gastrolobium bilobum. Next base: position 2,947 of record NW_026899303.1, read on the forward strand.
TGGCCTTCATTTTTGCCTTCCAGGCCTTCCTGTACGTTATGTTGTATCCATATGTTCCCTGTATCCTCTCCTGTATCAGAGCTGGTCTTGTGGATGGATCTTCCTTTAACATATCTGGAAAAAAAAATAACTTTACCATATTCTCAATTAATCTGAATCATTAAATACACAGTAGAATACATACTCATTATAGCCGCACAAATGACATTTGAATCCAACTGTCTATGATCCTGTGCTAGGCCTTGATTTAGGCATGTGTGACCTTGACCCCATTTACGGACCACCCAATTAGCTCCCTTCTTCGGCTTAATTGCCCTCATATACCAGGGACAACCGTCAGCATGGTTTTTACACTTCATAACAAATCTTGACTCGTCGCTTTTTTCAACTATGGCTGTCCTGCGCCCCTTCATACAATGTATCTTCACAGCATGTTGCAATTCTGGTTTGGACCCAAATTCTTGTTGCACAAATAACGGATCTCCTAACTTCCAACCTCCGTGCAAGTCATCATCGCCATATAGGATCTCCAACTCGTCATTAGGGTGCGCCCAGTTAATGAATGAATAATGTTGGCTTTCATTCCAGAATGGCTCCTCAGACCCTGCATCTAAAGATCAACTCTCATTTGTCTGAATGAATACCACCACAAATAATAAATTGTCTAAAGCAAATGTTCAAATTTAATAACTTACCACTACTGACTGGGTCGACATGAAGTGGTGACAAGGCTGGGGTACCGAGACTTACGGCGCTCATGTCAGCCTCAAAATTACCGTCCACGTCAGTGTCTGACGAATCACCTTCTGGAATAGCACTTTCAGGTTCTCCCTCATCTTCGCTGTCCACATAGTCCTCGTCTTCATCCTCTTCATCCTCATCCAATGCTACCTGAGGAGGTGCAGAAGATCGTACAACTGTATCTTCTTGACCGGTACAGTGTGCAGTAGTGGTTGTATGCACCGGTAAAGATGAAGATTGTCCAACATCAACTTCAACATATATCTCAATATATTTTAATACTTTCCATTCAACAAACGCATCTGTTACGAACTCCACATCTTCATCATCATTTATATCGTTTCCAATGTAGTATATTGTATCCATATCCACTACAGTCTCTAACCTGGCTATCATGCGGTGGATGGAATGTATGCCTTCTGACCCTATTTTTTGAAGAATTCTCTCCTTCAGTTCATTGCATGTAGTGCCCACTTTGATTTTCATCGTTTTTGTTTTTCCTTCAAATCGGACACCGTTCGGACCTTCAAAATGCCTCCCATTGTAGTAAATAACTATAGGAACCATGTTTGGACTTGAACTCATCTTTCACACAAAAATTAGATCTAGGTTTTGGGTTTGGAGGTTGGTTCGGATTTTTTAGCACAAAATGGGAGTGTGGAGATGTAATCTCAATGTCCCACCAAGATTCAGCTTTCTGAAATGATGAGATGAAATATGTGTGATGTTTCGGATTAGAGAGGGTAAGAGAGAAAGATTTGGGGTTTCAAAAACCCTATACCTCGCAACAATGGCTGAAACCCATATATATTGGGGTTTCTGGACGCGATTTACCCGGGTACACTGATCCATACCCGGGTAAATAATTCAACTATTTTCCCAGATTCAAGAACTCTACCCGGGTACACCCCTACATACTCGGGTAGATAAAAAGTTTCAAAATTTACCCGGGTAGGTAATGGTGTACCCGGGTAGGCTTCGTGGTCAACGGTCAAACAGGGACAGATTGGTGTTATGTTTGTTGGGAGGGTAAATTTTCGAAATAGTTTTGAATGAAGGGCAATTTGGTAATTAATTATTAATTAAGAGGCATAAGGGTCAAAAAGCCATCTTAACGCACAAGGGACTTTTTGTTTTCTTAATGTTAAAATAAGACGACACTCCATTAGTCTTTCTATTAGAAAGTAGTATTTGTACTACTTAAACGAAAGTGACACAGGGACCAGTTATACCACACTAGCTATTCCTTTCCCATATCATAGCGCGATGCTTCAAAAGTGCGCGGTGCTACCAATAGGTCTGGATGCTTCAAAAGTTAAACCTATTTTCAATCCATAATTATATTTACTATGAGATCTGTCATTTAAACCTCGCGGTGCTAAAGCCACTTTCAATCCATTACATCAACGTATGTCCTATGATATATGTAGATTGGTGTTTCATTACATGCTATCCGAGGTGGGTACCACATCCACTAAAGACAAAACCACAATCGTAACGCCCAGTATACTTTAAAGGCGCTACCTATCATTTAAGGGCATTAAGAACTTTAGCTGTTCAGACTGAGTTCCTATTTGATTAAAAGAAATTGAGAACGCAAGGACATCTCAAGCGGATTTGAATATTCGAGAAACTGATAGAGACGTTTATACACTGATATTTCTTAAAATATTTACTAGTACTAGTATAAGTACTTATTATTACAGCTAGCAGTGAATATCATCTTTATAGAGATATCGCGCAATATTATTTTTCAAACTATTTTACTGGCAAGATGACTATACAACTACCGAAGGGCCATTTTGACATAATACCCTTTGGAACGAGACTGTTACAAAGTATCGCGCAGCAAAAAGGATGGGATACTGGAATTCTGCTGCAAACCAGAGCGGATGGGATATTGAATGGCACGATGTGGTTCACAATATTGAATAAAGATTTTAATAGCTTTTACTCCACATATTGGTCGCTTCATAAAAAGCTTTGGTACGCATCGGCATCAGCATGCCTTACAAACGTATGCCTCGTATGTCTTCATCACAGGCTTATACATGAATCTGAGATTGTTTATATAACGCGCGCATGCTTCTACATGCTGATAGAGCTTATACATTTGGGTACAGTCATCTATATATCTCATGTGCTTGCGCGATGGCCGTAAGAAAGCCACTAGGAGTTACGCTTACACAGGGGTTAGCTATTTGTCATTCGACATTAAAACTGAATACTTTCATAATTAGAAGACATATTATCTGGAATATGAGACAACGTTGAACCTTCACTCATATTGTTGGTTCCAGAAACGCTAAAAAGGCCACATGTCCACACAATCATATAAGAGGCGGTGTATAATAGCCAAAGATTATTATTTTATCCCCAAAAGGTACGGTATGCTTGCTATCACCATCCGCGCAATATTAAGCAATGATATTATCAAACTTCCTTGAAGCACGATCACGCGATGCTTATATATAGTATACCAGTTTTATATACTTCAGTGACTTGCTGGTTGAAAGCGCGATACTTCAATCGAGTACGCTATATTAAAATTCATATGCTTCGGAAGCTTTGGGAAGTCAGGTTCTCCGAGTAATATATGTGGATATCTCTCCGAGTAGAAGACAAGGACAAAGGCCTCACAAGTTATCATATATTGAATCTTACTGTGCCTCTTTGACAGAAGCTATCATTAATGCTTAAATAACTATTGTGATCATACTTCATGCTTACAAATCGTGACATATCTGACTTATTTTGATAATCTTATGTCTCTATTATGAAACTCATATAAGTTGCCGGGACTCACAGACAATGAACAGTGAAGATCACAATCTCACTGAGAATGAAGATAGACTTAGAACAGTTTATCTGATTTATATACTCTCATCTTGAGTTCTTTTAACTACTTCTATTATGAAATCCATAAGAGATTGCAGGGCTCCATGACTGCTAAAAGGCAAAGACAAAAATCTCGCGTGAAACACGGACAAACTCAAAAACAAATGCTACATTTCCTATAAGCAACATTATTTTGAACTGATTAAACATGATCTTGTTACAATTATCATCTCCGTGATATAATGTTATTATTCTGTGAGATCTATGGAAATTACAGGTTTCACCAAACAGAAGAAAAGTCCTCCAAGTTAAAGCGCAATGAAGAAAATAACACGATTCTCTCACGAATCCTCCAATTAACAGGACTCCTCTCATGGATCCTAGGAATCCTATCAAGTAATAGGGTTCTCTCACGAATCCTCCAAGTAACAGGATTCCTCTCATGGATCCTAGCAACTAACAGGGTTCTCTCACGAATTCTTCAAGTAACAGGATTCCTCTCATGGGTCATATCAGCTAAAAGGATTCTCTCACGAATCTTCCAAATAACAGGATTCCTCTCATGGATCCTAGCAAATAACAGGGTTCTCTCACGAATCCTCCAAGTAACAGGATTCCTCTCATGGATCCTATCAACAAACAGGATTCTCTCACGAATCCTCAAAGTAACAGGACTCCTCTCATGGATCTTATCTAGTAACAGGGTTCTCTCATGAATTCTCATGGTTCCTATCAAGTAAAATGATTCTCTCACGAATCCTCCAAATAACAGGAATCCTCCCATGGATCCTATCAGCTAAAAGGATTCTCTCATGAATCCTCCAAAAAACAGGAATCCTCCCATGGATCCTATAAGATAAAAGGATTCTTTCACGAATCCTCCAAGCAACAGGACTCCTCTCAAGGATACTTTCAACGGATCGGAACTATTCACTTCGCGATCCTCCATGATCAAGCGCGATACATCTGGCATACGTCATTACATCTCGACAACATGCCAATAACAAAGGTACGCAAAATATATGCATTATGAATTATGAACTGTATAACAATGCAGAATACAATCATGAAGCTCTTAAGCACCTATACAAAAGTACAGACCATAGTTCCAGATAAAGGAACAAGCGCAATGAATTTTCCAGATTGATAAACAGACAAATCATCCCACAAAGACTTATACATCTCGCTCATCATGCCTTCGGCATAAGCAACGAGTTGGGGGCTTCTTATTTGGATAATTATTATACAAATACAAGGCCCAAACTAAAAACCTTCACAATGAAGCAAAGCCTTAGTCCAAGAAGGCTGCAAGCTGCATAATATTGAAGACTCCATGACAGTAAGCTCCATCATAATAAATACATGTTGCTATCTCATCTATAAACAACAAGCTCATGACAGCCATCAAGCTGCACAATATTAATGGCCTTATCTCATCAAGCTCCTCAACATTAAACATGGCAGCTCTTTTACTTTGGCACATTTACTTTGGCACCAAGACAAGCCTCCCACAAGAACAATTAAGGAGGAACCTTTGCCTTCACCATGAAGAAAGGCATCTTCCAAGCTGCACATCTCTCCACTATAAATACATACCTATTAACACTAAGATACATATCTTCTTCTACATAATTAAACCTGCTTGAACCATATCTGACTTGAGCGTCGGAGTGTCTTGCAGGTACATCCTCCATCGCGTTGTATTGAAGACCCATGAGATAAAGTGGCCTAACTGCAAGATGCTCTGACCCAAGACGGATCCAGGCTGTATAGAGGAAGATCACATGATCGGCCCAGTTGTAAAGATCTGTTCCGATCAAAATCAATTTTACAAAATTCTTCACATTAAACAAGTTTTTATTTTTTATTTAAAAAAAAAATGTTTTATAAAATACTAATTAAACAAGTCCTTAGATTCACAGTCTCTTGTCTTCTTTTCCACTTTCACCTTATTAATAATTAATTCATCTGTATAAATAAAGGATTTGATCTTTGTAAGAGGACAATTTGGAAAAAGCACCATTCTAAACTTTTTAGGCAAATAATTGTCTATTAAAGTTGATTGAATAAATTTTTCTAAACTAATACAGTCAAACATGTCTCTGTTACTGATGAGGCTCGTGTCATATCAGCGCCACATAGGCAATCCATTATCATAAAATTTTGAAAGACCATAATTTTTGACTTGGATATTCAAATCAGATGATTTTTTTTTATTTCACGTAACTTTTTGAGATCTACGCAATGACACCTCATTTGACATATTTTATCTCCGACAAACGTAGTTCAAAGTTGTAACAATGGTAGAGCTGACAAAATGGGCTGAGCCCGCCAAGGCGGGGCGTACTGAGTTTTTCAAGCCCGCTGCTCGCCAAGCCCACCAACCCGCCCTGGCTGATTTTTTTTATTTTTTTTTAGTGTAAAATGTCACGGACTTGGCGGGCTGAGATATCTAACCCACCTTCAAAGCCGGGGCGGGGCAGGCTAGCCCACTTTTTGGCGGGCTTTTGACGGGTTGGGGCGGGGCGAGCAACCCGCTTTGCCACCTCTAAACAATGGTACCACTAGGGGTGTCAAAACGGGTCGACACGACACGAATTTCACACGACACGAATACATCAACACTAACACGACACAAATTTTTATTCGTGTCAATCTTCAACACTGACACGACACGAATTTTTTGCGGGTTGACACGACAAGAATAACACGCAAAATAGGGGTCAAAATGGTAATTGACAAAATTTTTTTAAAAAAATGGATCGATATTAAAAAAAAATTAAAATTTTAAAAAAAATATGGGTCGACACGAACACGAATACATCAACACGAACATGACACAAATTTTCTACGTGTCATTTTTTTCAACACAAACACGACACGAATTTTTTTGCGGGTCAACCCGAACACGAATTTTCGTGTCGTGTCGTGTCGCGGGTCTACCCACATGTCAAAACCTATATTGACACCCATAGGTACCACAAACACAAAAATGTTTAAATACATAAGATAACACATGTGGCATGGTATAAGTCCTGTCATTATTATTGACGAGACTAATCCCATCGGTATCATGACATGTTTGACTGTATTTTTTAAAAAAACTTATTCAATCAGCTTTAAGTGGACGTTTCTTTTGCTAAAAGTCCTAAAACAATGCTTTAGTCGGACAATTTTTATGTTATAGTATTCTACACACATCAAATAGTATGTAAAGTTTATATTTTTTTCTTTCTCTTTCTTATTTGCATATAACTTTTTAGGAATCTCACATACTTTTATACATGTAGAAAAAAAATTACGACATTAGAAATATCAAATCCATAAATAAATATAAAACTATGCTTTATTTAGATAAAAACAAAAAATAATTTTTTTAAATTTTTGTTGTGTAAAAAAAATAAAGGATAGTCTTTCATTTAGTCACAGATTTATTATTCCTAAAAAATTATTGTTATATAGTTAAAGTAAATCAACATTATTATAAATGGTTGGCTTTTTGTCATGTCACATGATAAGACCATTTTTTGCACACACAAATCAAGTGTGGGTCTCACGCTTAAAATAAAAAAAGTCAAACCAAAATCAGAATACGGCGCCGTATCCTCAAGATACGTTACCGGATCCTTGTTGCAAGAATGAACAGTATTATTCCTGTAACATGATTCTTATATTTCCCTATTATAAAACGGTAGTAACAGTGGAATCTAAAAAAAGAAAAGCAACAGCCTAACAACCAAAGAGTAGGTAATGGTCATTGGTCATCATCACTCATCACAAGATTCACAACGCGAGCGAATATTATTACTATTTATATAATATATATTTATGAATTAAGAAAACTTTCCTTACCAAATTTTCAAGTTGAACTGGACACCAAAATTAAGTTGAAGAACTCATTTCCGGTTCATCCACGAACAATAATTTAAGTTAGAATATGGCTGGCCCCACTATAACATGAGAGAACCAATAAAACGAAATGGTAACGACCTCACCACCAAATTTCATCCACAAATATATTGTTGTCGTCGCTGTCGCCGTCATTCAGAAGAAGAAGAAACCTCAATGGAGGTGTTGCACTTGCACGCTCCCGATTTCCCCATTCGCTATTCTCTTTTCAAACCCATCTTACCCACTCGTATACTCTCCTCCGTCATCTTCCGCCGCCGCAACTCGGTCTCCGGCGTCCGGTTGTCGTTTCCGACGGCGTGCGCTGCGGCGGAGGTGTCTGAGGGTGGGAAGATGGTGATTGAACTGGTTGGAGCTTTCAACTCTCTGACGGAGAGGATGAACGTGTTGTCGACGAGCTCTTCTCGTCTTCTATTCAAGTCACTGAAGCTCTCAATCCCCATCTTGCAAAGTTCACCTCTTTCTCCCGATGGTCGTTCTCCACTTTCCAAGGCCTTATCTGTTGCTATGGTTCTCGCTGATCTCCAGGTACCACTCTTCTTTTCACTATTTCTTCTTCTAACCAAAAACATTTTATCTATTGTACTTTACTTAATTCAACTGCTAGATAATTAATGTTTATAAACTAATAAATTTTAAATATAATCTGTTAGAGAGTATTTCTTTCATGTATTGTGTATCTAGGGTAGGGATTAAATTTATAATTCTGTATTTCCTTGTTTATTAGACATGTTGGGACTAATTTTTTAATTTTTTATTTAAAAAAGCAATGTTATTTCATTACTGTTTATTGTTTCTTTATAGTAAATGTGACTGCAGATGGATGCGGAAGTTATCTCTGCTGGGATATTGAGAGAGGTATTGGAGGCAGGTGAATTGACTATTCATGAAATTCGAAACCAGATAGGTGTTGCCACTGCTCATTTGTTGCATGAGAGTTTGCGTGTGAAGAACATTCCATCCAGAGTTGATGTTCTCGATGATGATAATGCTGCTGCTTTGAGAAAGTTCTGCTTGACTTACTATGACATCAGGGCTTTGATTTTGGACTTGGCTTTGAAGCTTGACACCATGAGACATCTTGATTATCTGCCGAGATATCAGCAGCAGATCCTTTCTCTACAAGTTATGAAAATACATGCTCCTCTTGCTTATGCTGTGGGAACTAACTACTTATCACTTGAGTTGGAAGATCTCTCGTTTCGGTATTTGTTTCCTTATTCATATCTTTATGTTGATACATGGTTACGGAGTCATGAGACTGGGGGTATATCTCTTATTGACATATATAAGGAAGAACTTCTCCAGACACTAAAAGCTGATTCCTTGCTCGCAGAACTTGTGGATGATATCTCAGTTAAAGGTCGCTATAAAAGTCGTTATAGTACAATGAAGAAACTTTTGAAGGATGGTCGGAAGCCAGAAGATGTAAATGATGTGCTTGGGCTACGAGTGATATTAAATACTAAGCCTGGAGATAATACATTGGAATCTGGAGAGAGAGCATGCTATAGGACTCATCAGATCATCCAATCTATATGGAAAGAAATGCCTTATCGAACAAAAGATTATATTGCAATGCCCAAAGCAAATGGGTATAAAAGTTTACACATGGCAGTAGATGTAAGTGACAATGGCAGGACCAGACCATTGATGGAAATACAGATAAGAACAACTGAAATGGACAGGTTAGCTGTTGGGGGAACGGCATCCCATTCATTATACAAGGCTGGCCTTACGGATCCAGAGGAGGTTAGTGTCCTCTTTTGATAATGAAAATATAAATATCCATCATAAAACTATACACAGAAGTAAATGATGGCCCCCTGCCCTTTGTGCCCCATTAAGTGTAAAACAAAAAACTAAATCTAAACAATGCCATCTTTACTTATCTAAACACTAAATCTATAACTACACATGGAATCATTGAACTTATCCGTATTCTGTTATGTTCTCGAGAGAACTCGAGAGAAGACAAAGAAGGAAATTGGCATTTATTTTTTAGTTGTTGATGCTCAGGCAAAGCGTCTAAAGACCATCATGCTGGCTGCAGCTGAACTGGCTGCTCTGCGCCTCAAAGATTTTCCAAGCACAAATCATAAAGGGATTGAGATTGATCAGAGGGATAGAGTATTTCGCCTTCTTGACAAGAACGGAGATGGTAAAATTAGCATTGAGGAACTTACAGAGGTGATGGAGGAGCTAGGTGCACCAGGAGAAGATGCCAGAGAGATGATGGAGCTCCTTGATTCAAACAGTGATGGCTCCCTCAGCTCTGATGAATTCCATATGTTTCAGAAACAGGTAATTTGATATCTTGTCACGGATATAGTAAAGTTTGATTTTTTTATGTGCATCTTTATGCTTTTTGTCAGAAATTTTATATAGTTATATGAAGTTTCTTAACGATCCAACTTTCAGATTACCAAAGCTTACTTTCACTAAATGTTCATGGAGAAGTTAGAACAATTGGAGATAGATAATTTGGTACCTGAAATTGCCTCCCTGCTCTCATAATTGGTTCAAATTAGCTTTATTTTGGCTTGGATGCCTCATAGCTGTCAGTTAACGATATGCTGCTGGTTGAGGGCATATTAACTACTCTTTTTTTTTTTTGTGAACTACTAACTCTTTATTTATTCAGATCATAATGTCTTTCAACAGTACATACCAGATTCTGTTCCTGTTTATTACAATAAATGCTAGCTAAATATCTTGTCTGATCAGTTGTAAGTTTTGTGGTTCTTGATTTTGTAGGTTGAGTTGGTGCGTAGTTTAGAGGTCCGGGATGATGAATACAAGAAAATATTGGATGAGAAGCTTCAAATGGCAGATGACAGTGGTTTAATCCAGGTATATAATAAGGAGTTTGGCAACAGGCTTGCGAGCTAGTAGTGCATCTAATTGGAAGGAACAACGAACTCATTCAGGTTGCCTTCCATCCCCTCCCCCTCCCTGCTTCTGAAAAATTAAATAAGTAAATAAAAAATTTAACGCTCTTCCTTCCATTCCTCATAGGGTTCTCACTTATTTAATCTATTATGGGTGTAGCCTCAAGCCCTCAAACTATCCTTAAAGGAAGTGAAAATGATCAGTAAGTTAGAGCTATTTGTAAGTGATATATTTTCCATGTAAATAAATTAATGGCATAGTGAAATTCCAGTTAATGAGAAATGTCTCAAAATCTTGTTTCTTATTTCTTATTTTATAATTCAATATTATCTTCAAAATCCAAAAGAGAGGAAAAAGGGAAAAATTAATTTTGAAACCAGGAAGTTTTATTCATATAATATCTTACCTAGATGACGAATGAAGAGGCAAGCATGTAAAGCTCATGAATAATTAAATCAGAATGTGGGGCAGGTCACTATAAGCCTGTTCTTGATGCCAGAAGCCACTTGGATGCAGTCATTTATGTTATATGTGTTCCATTTTGAAATATTGCAGCCAACTCTCATCCTAAGCTTAGGATGGGAATCTAAAAGCCAACTTATTATTTCGGTAAATAATCTAAAAGCCAATAATGAGGACTGATTAGCTGTACTGATGAGCAACTATATAAGTGGCTCTAAGCATGTTCTATTGCTTTTGATATTTTAACGAGACCCTCTTTCGTGAGGTTAGTGCTCATTCAAGTTGACACTTACTCGTTTGGAAAATTATAGTCGCATTCTTTTTCGTATTGTTCTTATATCCGACTCCTTTTTTTGTTTGGGAAATTATGCATACCTCTAAATTCATGCATGGATCCCGTACCATTTTCTTACATAGACAATGAAGTAGGGAAAAGTGGAAAACAGTTGTATTTTTTCAAACAAGCGACGTGTTAGGTGGAATAAGTGTTAATCCCAATGAAATTACTCCTATTTTCAATTCATTTGCAGTTTGTGTTGCCTGTTCCCAAGAGTATTAATTTTAGTTTGTCTTGATACTTAATTGAAACTCATCTTCAGGATATGCACCTTTTTCTCTCCTTTTTGATTGATAGAAGTTAGGCACAAGCACAGTTAGGTACCTTTCTTATAATAATGAGAAAATACTGAATTTCAATATCTGTTTTCCTGGGAGAGTGCGTGCACGGGTGCAGGGTTGCGTGCATACGTACTATGTGGGCACGTTCATAATTGAAATATAATTATCCTTTTTGCAATCATATTCAACTACCTGACCTGAGTAGGCAATATAACTATTCCTGACAAGCTAATCGATTATCCAAAGTTTTAGTTTGTCCTAATTTCATGGTTCTTCTGTTAAGAGATAAACCTCCTTAATATGCCAAAAAGCCCTGCAAAAAATGAAGCTGATGCAAGACAGGATATCGATTTCAGGTTCACTAGAACTTACTTTTGCATAGATATGCCGTCATTCGGGGCTCAACTATTTAATGGATAGCTAAATTCAAAATCTATGCCATTACAAATCTAACATATATGCATTTCACTTACACTTTAATTATAACTTTACAATTGACTTTTAACCATCTATGTAGCTATCCGACCTGAGCATAAAATAAACTATACGTTATCTGGCTTCTTCTTCTGAGCTCACTACCGCTTGCCTTGGGGGCACACCCAAATCATTCAATAACTTATTGCATAGCTGCATCACAAGAAAAATATATAGAAATCAGCCTCTGATTTTAAATGGGGGGAGACAAAGAGAGAGAGAGAGAGTACAAATACCTGTCTATATACAGAAGCATCTCCATTAGACTTCCCTAATTCTACTACATATAATGATGGTCTTATTTCAAGCACCTGTCATGTTGAAGTTAGTTTCTTAACGTCAGCAAACTATGCAGATATTAAAATAGATTAGCTCATTCTAAACATGCAATACCTCTACTGCCACTGAGAGGCTGCCAAGAGTTTTATTCGCCTTGTTCTCTTGTATCATTTTCAACTGAAATATTCATGTTAAATTTACTTTTTAGCCAAACTAATAGAAGCAGCTTTAACTAACATAAGCAACAGTACTAACTTTGCCATTTTTCTTCTGGACTCTAAACCCCATTTCTGTCACACTGTCCTCAATCCTCTCGATCAGGTCTTTAGCTGTAAGGTTGGATGTAAATCTTATCTTCCTCTCAGAGACATCCTGTAACTCAAACCACATTGTCCGTGAAAATGAGTTAAGTTTCCTTATGAGTTGGTGAATGTCAAAAGACACAGGAAATTATGCTCAAACTATATAATAAGTGTCCTGCCAACTAACTTCCATTCTCACCTCTGTCTCAAAAAAGCCGGAGAGGTCTAAGCATGAAGACATCCCTATCAACTGAAATGCATTGATAAGGGTAGGTGATCCTGAACTCCTCTGTTCTTCTTGATGTGGCTATTACCAAGATAATAATTTTGCGTTACAACCCCAAAAAAAAAAAAAAAAAAAAAAAAAAAAAAAGGAGAGTGGTGAAAGAAGTAACCCCAAGTACAGATGAATGAAAGCTGGAAGTTCAAGAGTATACCAATTCATGGATGGACAAGGCTTCATTGTCAATACATACATCCTCTTCCTCATCCTCAGGATTTGCTGGAGTGTAGCCCTGCTTGAACCATGGATCTTCTTTGATCCCAGCCATTGTTATCCGGGTCACAGGGTTGGGATCAAGAATCCTCTTTATCATGTTTTGTGCACCAGGCGATAGCCATTTTGGTATCTGAACATCTCCTTTAAAAATCTGTTATCCCTCAGAGGAAAAAAAAAAAAAATTGAGAATAAATTTATAGAATACTAAACTAACCGTATAGAAGGAGAACATAGAGACAACAACAGAATACCTTTTGATAGAGAACTGCAAGATTTCTATCATCAAAAGGTAGGTATCCTGTTAGGATTACATACAAGATAACACCACATGACCATGCATCTGATGTTGCACCGTCATAGCCCCTATTAGCAAGAATCTCCGGTGCAACATAGTTTGGACTTCCACAAGTTGTATGTAGCAATCCATCTGCCTGAAAAATTTTCATACAGTTACCACATAAGCCAATAACCAAAGTGATTATGCAATTTGCCTTGTTGTGTGGTTCAAAGAATATCTTACCCTAAAATGCTGGGGTAAAGCACTAAGGCCAAAATCAGTTATCTTTATGTTCCCTTTGGCATCCACAAGCACATTCTCAAGCTGCAGAACATAGCATCAAATGTTATGTTTAGAAATGCAAGACAGTTCTTAAAGAGTTAAGAAGACTGAGAATGAACCTTGAGATCCCTGTGGAAGACACCTTTGTTGTGGCAGTAGCTAACACCATCAATCAACTGTTGGAACATCTTTCTACCTTCACCTTCGTTAAGTTTACCCTTGTATGCCTACGAATACAATCATCTCATTAAATGTCATTGATCATCATTGATCATATATATCAATAACAAGTAACTGATCCTTACAATTTTGTCAAATAACTCCCCTCCAGTCACGTACTCAAGTACCATATAAATTTTTGTTTTGCTAGCCGAGACCTACGTAATTAATCATAATCAGAAATATCAATGATACAAATGCAAGTTACAAACACAATACATTACTCCTACCAAAGATAAATAAATAAAACACAACAGATTAAGTCAATGTGAAAAAGGGGACCAATGGATGTTTCTGTCCTGAGAGCAACAGAAGGAATAAGCATAGGGAAAAATATTAGTGTCGGCTGTGTGCCAGACCAATTACATTGATACACCACATGGTGGGACCATTGGATATGAATAATTTTATTTTCTGAATACGAAGTACGCTTATGATTGTAGTCAATCAGGAACTTATTTGGGGACCTCAAAGCATGGACATATATTATTAATTAATGCATGGTTGGCAATACAAGAATGTTTCTATCTACTATTAATAATATTACTAACAAAGTATCGAATGGACAACTCGGATAAATAGAATCCCAGATAGATAACACCACCACCACTACCACGTAATACTTTTGTGCAGAGCCCACTGCCAACTAGCCATACAAAAATCATTAATGTGAAATCTTCTAACCAATTATTTTATTTTTTATGTTTTATTCGGGATATTTTCAATGTTGACAACAAGTAGTGGATTGAAATCCAAATAAGTATCCATGCCATTTCTTAATCATTCAGTCACTACCTTCATTGAATAACATGATTATGAAGCACAATCCACGCAATAATTCATTGAAATTATTACTTTGAATTAACAAGGAACGGCAAAATAAAATGCTAAAAATTATATCCAATTGTGTATTCCTTAAGTTTGAAAATTCACAAAGCAACGTTGGATACTTGGATTCCTAACGTGGCTTGTTTGGTTTGGGTGACTTCGTCCAGAATTTAGCATCACATAATTGAATATTCTTCTCGCTCTGGCATACTGTTGTTGGTTCATAAAATAAAATAAAATAAAAGTCTGTTGTCTGTATTCAAATCACCGTTCATGTCATTTAATTAATCACTGAAATGAAAATAAGAGGATCAATTGGTTGTGTGACTCGGTTCAAGTCACAAACCCACACCTTGAAAAGGACAAAAAGGGGACGCATATGGGATATAATATAATCCAGACATAAAAGATATAAATATAATAATGGATTTGTAACACTAACATCACCTTATCTTCAAAAATAAGGACGTGTGTCATTTCTTGAGAGGAAAAAAAAAAACCAATTTTTGTGTTTGAATCCACTGTTGACTATGTGTGATTCTTCTTCAATTAGAAAAGAAAAATAAGTCTATTAATTTATATTCTTTCATTATATGACATTATTATGCTTTAAAGAAAATAACAATATCAAAATTCAAATTAGAGTAGTAGTTGTAGATTAAGTGAAGCATATTTATAAATATTAACTAATTAATGGTACGTGGGTGATTTGGAAAAAATATATATCTTTTATTTTTTATTTGGTCAATCCCAATTAATTTGGGATAAAGTTATTATTAATATTGATATATCTTTTTATTTATTACCATAACCTGTTGTAATTTTTTAATTAAAAAAAATATATTCTAAATCCATGGCAGATTTGGGTGTGTGAGGTGGATAATAAGTTCGTGAGATTTGTGATTCTCGGTTGGCCTATAATTATTGGTGGCATCATAATATTATAAAATTAATAAATAATGATACGTGGAAATTCTAAAAAGAGAGAGGCAAATATATGGTACTAGGATTAGGTGCAACAACACCTTTCTAATAAAATATACACTTAATCATCTTTTGAATCTCTTTATTATGGCTAATGTACATTCATATCAATCTTTTAATATTTTTTGTTCGAATTTAATTTTTCAATCACTACAATCAAAAATTTCATTAAATCTTTAGATTTCAGATCGTTCGAAAAGTAAAACAAAAAAATGATGGGATGACTAAATTATAGTAATTAAAAGATAAAATTTAAAAAATAAATAAAAAATCTCACATTAATAAGAGACTAAAAATGCAAATTAAACACAGGCTATACAATGATCAGACAGAGGATGGGAGTACCTCGCACAATCTAACAACATTGGGATGCTTGAGGAGCTTTAAGGTGGCTATTTCCCTCTTTATCTGCAAATTTCACAAACATGAAAATAACATAGAGCTAAGCATTGTGTTTGAAACAACATTTCTTAAAAAGAACAAATAAAGTCCACTGAATAAAAAAGAACACAAATGGTTAATGGACATGGATTTACTGGTCAGAACAAAATCAGAAGGAAACCCAACAGAAGGACCACGCAGTTTTTCTTTTTTTCGTGTCAGAGGACTTAAAAATTAGATTTTTTGGCTGCTCATTGAACTCTTCACGAGGAAACCAAAAAAAGGTGTGAACTTTTCCAATTTCTGAAAACAAAAACAGAGAAAGAAGAAGAACTTATTAGTGGGTTAATTGAGCATACCTGATCAGTGATATTGAGATCGATGATCTTGTTCTTCTCAATGATCTTAATGGCAAAAGGTTGGCCAGATTCTGTGTTCCTAGCAAACTTGACTTTACCAAAATTGCCTTCACCAAGAGTCCTACCCAACTCATATTTCCCAAGTCGAGTTACCTCCTTCTCGTTCTTCTTCCCAATGTTCACAATCACCATTTTTTTTTTCTTCCCTTCTTTTTTCTGCTTTGGCAAAATGGGTCAACACCCTTTTGCCCAAACAGGTCCTCCTTCTCTTCCTGACACCAAAAACCGATTCTAAACCCAAGAAATCAGAATATAAACCAGCCAAGTTTTTTGCTTTTTCTGCCGAGGCAATCCTATGTATGACACGTGCCACAGTAGGTGAAACCGTTGGGAATAGAAAAAAAAAAGAGCTACAGAAAACGATTCCCGAAATACGGGAAAAAATGAACGAAGCTTTAAGCTTTAAAATAAGAAAATTGGCCAAAGGGTATTGGAAATGGATGAAGATTGAAGACGCAGCACAGATTGAAGACGCAGCACAATTGCTTATAAATACTTCCAAACCTATTACTACCCCACCGTTTCTAATATTTATTTATGGGACATATTTTTTTTACGTTGTAGGAAAAAAATTATCTTATGTTGTAGAAATAAAAGTATAAGTGGGACCTACAAGTAAGAGGAGAAAAAAAAAAAGTGGTGGGACTCAACTTTTTTTTGTGTAAGAGAGTTGTTTATCTCATGTAAAATAAGATAAACATAACCCATTAATTATAATAAAAAAAATTGTTACTTAAAAAAAAACCAAATAGCATACACGTAAAATATATTGGGAGCAATATTTCGAGAATAAAGTGACCAAAAAGATTGTGTGGAAATGATTTGGATTTTTTTAGTATGAAAAAGTGATTATATAATCATTTTATTTGATCACAGTTATTCATTGATGATGAGATAAGAAGAAATAAATGTATAATTTTTAACAATCAAATAAGAGAAAAAAGTTTCCGATGTTACTTTAGATAACTTTATCTAATGTTCATCGAAACGATGTCGTTTTGAGGTTGAAAAATTAAAAAATTAAAGTGATAAAGACTATTATAACCCTGAAATAAATTAAAATTACAAAAATACCATGATTTCTGTCCCAAAACGACGTCGTTTTGATGAACATTAGATAAAGTTATCTAAAGTAACATAAAAAAAAAAAAAACCCATCAAATAATATCAAATAATCATTTTTTAACATCAGAAAATCCAAATCTTATGGTAATACCTATTAATTATATTCCTAGAAAAATAAATTATTGGTCTAATCATTGCTTTAACAAGACATGCCCCACACGTAACGATTTGACTTTCAACCTACGCTGTGATTTCTAGTAAGGTTATTTCCTAAGTTCGTCACGTTTTTTTTTTCGCAATTCTCGATTTCCTCTATTATAATAATTTAGAGTAAAGCCTTTTTTGAGTTTCTAACAAAAAGTATAATCTTCATAGTTTCTTAAAAAAAATTAATTGCTTGGTCCTATGAAATTCATAGTGGATCCATTTTAATTTTTTTGAGGGATTAATGTGGATCTTTTTTGAATTTGTGAGGAACAATAATTTCAACTAAATGCGTTCACTTTGAATTTTTTAGAAATTTTGAGACTAATTATTTTTTGGAAAGAACTGAAATTGAGACCGTATTTTTTTGTTAGGAAATTAAAAGAGACTTTACTCTATAATTTATACATATAAGATATCTATAGTATATATTATTTGTAAAGAATGAGTGAGATTGTATTTACAAATTTTTTATTTATAAATTATATTATGTATTATGAATAGTATATATTATTTGAATATGTATTACTCTTAGTACATAATATAGTTGGTAAGAGTTTACAAACAAAAAATTTATAAATATAATTTATCCCAAAGAATAATTTATTTCCTTATTTTATGATTCTATTTAATATAAATAAATTTATTGCTTTATATTTAATCTTATCTTGTCTTATTACATCATATGCTATTTAGTTCTAATATTTAAAACTTGAACATAATTTTGATATTGAAATTTTTAAGTTTTTTCCTTTCTTATTTATTTGCTTTCATCTCTCGGATAACATGGAGAAAAAATGCGTTGGCTTGCCTACATTTGATTAGTACATTTAATAAATTAATATTATTCCATATTCAAAACTTCTTTATAGGAAAGGATACTTTTTTCAATATTTTGTTTTTGAACTGTAAGCAATGCAATTATTTTTTAAAAAAATGTTCATGATAATGTACGTAACATTAATGGAAAATGTTATTGGATTTTATTAAGACTTTTAAATATTAATCAGGATCACGATCATCTTATGTAGTCTTTCGGATTGCTAATCTGTTGTATGAATTTTTGTACCGAGGGCGAAACTATAGAGGATCTTTACCCTTACAAATTTTAGTTTTATGATAAAAATTACAAATCAAAATTTTTTAATGCATTTTATGATAAATGCAACCATATGAATAATGTCATAAATTGTGTTTAAACAAGTTGTTTGACCATCTTATCTTCATATTGATTTCCTATTTTCTTCTCATAACATATATTTAAATATTTTCATCTGTTAAAAAAAGAAAAATGAACGAAAACAAAAACATGAAAATATCTCTCTTCGAGAAAGAGCACCTCCTGACCAAAATAATGGTTTCTAATTTTTTTCTATATTCATTCACTACGAAGAACAACGTTTTATACAACCAATAAATGCTATCAGTCACAGTACAAATAAAAATTAACATAAAGATAAAAAGTGCACACCGGGAAGGTGTTATCAATAAATTTGAACAATATTATCGTAAATTTGAAGAAAGTCTGTACTATTATAAAGAGAATTGTTAAATTTGGTGTACAAATTTAATTTTTCAAAATTTGGTGTCCAATTTTAATGATGTGACATATTTGTTAATTCTCAAATAAATGAGTGGGATCCATTACTTTTTTCTATCCAATAATTTTCTTTCTATTTATGGAGATTCTGACTATTTATTTTCTAATTACGTAGCATTTTCAAAATACAAATTGACATATGTGTAATACAAAAACGTAAAAACTCTTGTTTTCGACATTTTTACTTCGCTTCCACAATTTAAAATGCACTCTTTTTTCAACAAAATCCACCAGTAACATCTTACTTTGGGTTTATTGTTTCCTTTATTAATTTCAATTAGTTTGTTAGATCAGAATCAACGACTCTTAAAACAATTTTAAGAATTAATAAAAAAATCTCTCTCTTAATTTTCCTTAATCTTATTTTTGTCCCCAAATCCTTTCTGCTTAATTCCCTATCACATTTGTTGTTTTTTCTGTACATCTTCTCTTTGTTCTTCTCACTATTCTTCTCATTGATGTTTTCTCTTTTCTTGATTTTCCTCTTCCTCCTTTATATCTTCAAAATATTCTCCTCCCCCATAGTTCTCCACTAATATTGATGCTACAAATAATTGCAAGAGGTTAATGCCAAAAATTCTTCTTTTCTCTTATTTTTAAACATAAATAAGTTTACGTTTGTCTTTCAAAAAAAAAATAGTGCTAATAATATTTGTTTGATATTATATAAAATTTATATAAGTACAATAAAAGGGTGGACATAAATTTTTCTAATGAGATAAATTTTATTTGATAATATTCTGCCATTTTATTCTTAATCTTGCACCAGATTTCTATTACAAAATTTGCTCCTGAAACTATCTATGAACACCATTTCTAAATTTTCCTATACATTAACTTTTATATTATGATTTTCAGACTTTTTTCATGGGATGATAATTGTTGGACTTGCTAAAGATTATGCAAGAGATGTGCAAGTATACGCAGCCACAAGTAATATAGGGTGTATTTAAAATCCCAATATCATTCCCACAAAGATTTTTTTAGCGCAGAAAAGACAAAAGAAAAATTACAATTGCTTAAACTGAATTCTAAAAAAAGGAAATTAAAATTAAATTGGTTAAACAGAAATTAAAAAAAAAAAAGGATTAAATTTCACTCGAAGATTTCTGATTAACACTTGAGGTCACTTAAAAAATAAAAAGTAGAAAATAAATGGAGAAATTATTTTTGAGGTTTTTCTGTTTGATTATGTTTTCACAAGATTACTAAGATTTAACTGAATAAGAAGAAATCATAATTTAAGTCAAAAAGTTTAAGAGTTCTAATTGGAAAAATTGGGTTGGATATGATTCCTTCCCCACGGATCATGATGTGTAATTACTTAGCAAAATTCTTTAACAATTAATTTTCCGTTGGCATACTAAGATAGATTTTTAATCCCTTAAAAATCTTTTTCCATTTGTTCCTACACAACTTATCCCTATGCTGGTGGAATTCAGAGCTTGAAGTTCAGGTCCTTATAACCACATAGAAGAGTAAAATTCACTTCTAAATCACTCCTTCAAATAATCACTTATTTGAGTCCATGAGTACAACTCAATTTTCAGAGAAGAGTATTTCCCAATACACTTCTCCTAACACACACAAAATCCATTCGGCATAGAAAATGCATTCAAATTTATACACAAAGTTGTACTACGAAAAGCAAACATTAACACATAAACCTAACTAACATCATTCACTCTATTTGGGGTCTCAAACACCCAACCTTTAAAGAGTTTAGCTCAAATTCATAAGGATTGAGCTAATTAACAGAAATGAAAGAAAACTACAAGGAAAATAAAATTGCAGAAAATTAACGCTACAGTACGAATGCTATTCACAGAGATAGCCTGCTACAGTACGAATGCTATTCACAGAGATAGCTTCGTCACTGTGCTTAAATTCACAAAATGAAAACCGCCAAAAATTACAGTATCCAAGTGCCAAAAAGAAATAAAGAAAGAAAAATCAGAAGAAGGTCCGAGAGAGAAGAGAGAGCCTACAAAATTTTATCCTTGCTCTTTTATACTCGATCTCCTCTTATACATGGGCTTTGGGCCCTTTCAGCATCAATCTCCACACGCGCTCCTTGCTGTGAGTCCACACGAGCACTCGTTGCTCCACGCTTTTCTCAAATGCTCCTCCAAACAGAATATTTCTCCACGCTTGTAACAACCTCCACGTCCCTAATTGGTTAGAGTCAGGCTTCTAGAACAATGGTCAAATTAATCGCTCTAAAGAAAGGCTTTTGTGGTTCGATGGCTGACAAAGAAATGGAACTGACCATTTGATGGCATAGCTTTATGGGTGCTTTGGTGGTTTGTTGTGGCTGGTTCAAAAAAATGGGTTCACGGTTTGATGTGGGGTTGTGGCTGGAACGAGAGTAGTGGCTTGAGCGGTGAGGGTTAGGGTTCAATAGCTTTAGGTTATTCTCCCAAATGTGGTTCATTCCTTGCACATTCTTTCCACTTCTTCTTTTTGATTCTCACTTGGGTCTTTCTCACTTTCAATTTGGGCCTTTCTCTTTTAACTCAACGACCCATTTCTTTTTATTTTTTTCTTTTACTTTGATAGCCCACTTCTTCCACTTCTTTTGACTTGAAACATAAAAAAAACAATCAATCAATTTTTACTCCACAGAATTTCAACTCAGTGTCATTGGGGTTAACATTATACACAAAGTATTATTTTTCTCACATTTTTATATCAACAACCATGTGTTTTAAGTCACATTGCATGGACTTATCAATAATCTAGGACATTAATACTCCATTTATTACTTTATGCGTAGATTTTCACTTGTGAGCGCATTAGCTACTCCTTAGTTGCCTTCATTGATAAATACTCAAGTTGCACAATCAAGTTTTAGGTTCTGTTGCCGAGAATGATTGTAGTAAATCAATATGATAGAAGTTTGTGTATGTTGTGAATATATTTTTGTTGTTTTCAATTTGTAGATATTGCTTAGAGCTAGTTTGGTGTGCCTCTGTTTTTTATTATTATTTCAATTTATTTTGTTATTTTAGCTTTTTTGTGGTTTATGAGCTTAATCTTACCGTCTTGATTCAAAACTAACACCTTTTGATCCTGAGTCGAAGAGGATGTGTAGAAATATGGTTATGAAAAACAATGAGCGAGTGATCATGCATGAAGGGAATCCGGATGGAGTAACTGAGAATGTAGGAAGGACAATGAATTTAGGGCATGTTTGGTATGATGTATAAGGCTTGATAGTATAAGCTTATACTATACGTTACGACATTTTTAGTTGTTTGGTATGACCATCGTATAGTATAAACTTATACAGCAGGATCCCCTTATACATCAAAATAATGTATAACTTAATTAGGCCAAGGAGAGTAGGATTATGCCTAATAAGGGATTGATGTATTAATCAATGCAATTCTCAATAATTAATATATTATTTTAATATTAGTATATTAAAATAAAAAATAATTATTCAATATATAATTTTTTTAAATATTGGAGATTTTTATTTTTATAAAAATTAATATATTTTTTGGACACACTGATCAACATATTCTATAAAAAATAATATCATCTGATATATTTGGAAGAATTATGTAAATTCATTATTAAAATGTATTTTTGACAAAAATATTTATTTTTAACATATCTAGTATTATATATCGTATTACCAAACATTGGATGATATTATCTTATACAATATCATAACAAACGCTGGATAGTATTGTAATTTAATCAAGTCTTATACTATCAGACCTTATCTCATGCTATGTACCATACATGCCCTTAGATGTTTTAGCAACACCTATGAGGAATAACCCCACTAGAGTGTTGGCTCCACCCTCTATGACTGCTCAGAATTTTGAACTTAAACCTATCATATTTTTTATAGTTTGTAATGCTCAATGGGTTACCAAGTAAGAACCTTTGTGACCACTGGCGGAGCCACATTAGGTGTTGTGGGGTCGGCAGTTGACCCTAGCAAAAATTCAAAAATTAACCATGTTGAAAACGTGGCTAAATAATATTTTACGTTTTAATATTTGACAATAATTAAAATTTTCTTGGTTCTAGCTGATTTAGGAGGCTGACTCCACCATTGCTCATGACCATTTACATACACTAAAATTACGATAATTTTAGAGTGCATTAAATGAATGGGAAGGGGATGAGAATGAAGATATTAATCCCAAAAAAAATTTATCAAGCTCGAGAAATTTGTTTGATTTGCTCAATCTATAATGACCTGTTGCACAACTAATGTTGCTCCTGCTTGTTTTGTAGGTTATTATATTAAAACAACAACAGCAAGGTTCACAATTCCACGAAAGAAGGGAGGACAAAATAAATGCGATGAGGAACTAGCTAAAAGAATATATAACCAAAAATGCAACCACATTAATAATGTCATAAATTGTGTGGCCATCTTAACTTCATATTAAATTTCTATTTCCTTCTCATACCATGTATTTAAATATTTTCATCACCACAAAAAGAAATTATTTGAACAATATTATCTTAAATGTAGAAAAAGTCTATACTATTATAAAGCGAATACTTAAATTTGGTGTACGATTTTAATTTTTCAAAATTTGGTGTCCAAATTTAATGATGTGACATATTTTGTTAATTCTCAAATAAATGAGTGGACTCCATTACATTTTTCTATGCAATAATTTCCTCTTTTTTTTGGTAAATAAATTTCCCTTCTATTCATGAGGATTCTGCCTATTTATTTTCTGATTATGTAGCATTTTTAAAAATACAAATTGACATATGTGTAATACAAAAATGTAAAAACTATTGTTTATGACATTTGTGTAATGTATTTGAAAAAATTTTAAACTAATTTACCCCCCCCCCCCCCCCCCCCCCCCCCCCCAAAAAAAATAAAAATTATTCAAACTAGAACTCTTAACGCAATTAAGCTTAAATATATTTTTTTTAACAACATTTATATTTCTCTTGATGCTTACAATCAGTGATTGATAATCTGACAATTTTTTTATTAAAATATAAGCTATCTTCATTCAATCTAATATATTATTTAAAAACTAAGTTGAACGTTGTAAAATAAATAATTAAAAAAATAAAGACATTTGTCTAGCATATATTAAAAAAAAGTATTTGAAACATGATGAAAATGCGAGAGGTTACTGAATGGATTCAGTTTACATTCAAATCATTTAACAAAATTTATTTCATTTTCTAATTACTAGTATGGTCTTTTTTTATATATACATACTAGTATGGTCATATTTGTTTTATCGAGTACTAACGACATATTTTAATTTTCTTAGCAATTAAAATGATTTTTCCTTATTTAATTTTAATTATCTTAGCAATTAAAATGATTTTTTAAAATTCAGCATTTAATTTTACATAATTAACAGCTGCGAAAAAGCGAATGCCAAAGTTAACATTAAACCAGCGTGAAACACACTTAAAATTTTCTAATGAGATAAAATATATCTGATGATAAAATTCTATTAAAGAAGCGTGTTTTAAAAAATATTTTGTGATGTTCGGTTGTCTTTTACATTGATTTTTGTTGTGATCAGTGGTGTAAACAGAATGGACCGATTTAAAGTCTATCTTAAATTAGATGAGACTTGTGATTTGTTAGCATATGTAGACCTAAATTATTAGTCTGATTTTGTCTATGATTAAAAATCAAAAGCATTGGCATATGTCTATTTGTCTATTTAAACCTATTAGATATTTTATAATTAAAAAAATATTATTTTATTATTTAAAATTGTTAAAACAATTATTTATTTATTTTATTTAAAATAAATAATATAATATAAGTTAGCCTATAAGCTTGTAAGTCCAATATATGAAAGAAAACTTATGACCTGATTTCTAAATAGATTTCTTTTAATGTATGAACCTATTCTATTTCACTGTACATGATAGGTTGAGTCTATATGGAATAGATTGAGTCTATCCTGTTAAAGATAAAGCTGTAGGCAGCCTTACGATCTATTTACACCGCTACGATGGTTTCTCAAATTATTTTCATAGGACCCTCAGGTACAACCTTGTGCCCAACCGAAGCTTCTTGACCTTTGGATCTTTCCCAGTGTCAAATCGTGATATTTGTCCCAAACTAACCCATTGGAAATTAATTTTATTTTTATTATACTTGGATATTTTAATTATTTTCTTCCATTAAAAAAATAACGCACAGTTATACCAGCAAAGAAATAGAATAACATAAGACAGTTGCAATAAAAAATATACTATGTTCTGTTATCAAAAAAAAAAAAAAAAAATATACTATGTTCAGGATAGCTATCCAAATTATTATACATGCACTGCTAAAAAAAATAACTTGAGACGGTAAAGTAAATTGTATAAATATTTTTTTCAATTAAAAAATATTAATCTAAGCGTCATTTTCTCTCTCCAAAAAGTGCGTATTCGCTTATACAATGAAGATATATACGGATTGAAATTAGACTGTTAATCAGTATTTAATGAATGATTAATTATAACAAATAAACACTTTTTTAAAAAAATCTACTGAAAAGTTGTAAATAAAATAAAAAAATAAACTAATTCAAATACACACTCAAAGTTTTTTTTTTTTGGGATATATGAGATGTTAAAGGATTTTACCCATATATATATATATATATATGGTAAAATTATTTTTACACCGGCTTTATGTATAGCAACGACAGATGTATGATTATGATTTCCCGCATTTAATGTTTTCATCTTTTATATGGTTATGATTCCCCGCATTAATGCTTTCAAATATATATATGACAAGTATTTGATTGCTGCACGTACAGCAGCGGCAGAAATATAAACCCCTATATATATATATATGGGAATGATTCATTTATAAATTTCTTTTACAAATTATATTAAGTATGACCGGTCATAAACTCTTAATTGAAGTATGACCGATCATACTTAGTGTAGTTTGTAAACAAAAAGTTTGTAAACATAACATTCCCCATATATATAAGTTTTCAATAAACTTTGTATCAAGTTCTTTAAAGATGTTAGAGGAAGAATCCGTTTACAAACTTTTTTATAAATTTTTATAAATTATACTATGTACCTCCGGAAAAACATAATGTAGTTTGTAAATAAAAAATTTGTAAATATAACCCTCCCAAGATGCTAATGAAGAAGTATTTAATATATTTTCATTAAATGTTTTCTATGATATATTTTACTTTTCAATTAATTATGTTAACATCCGTGCATCATGCAGAGTTATAAAATTAAATAACTAAAAATTTTATTTTATTAAAATTATAAATATTATTAGGATTAATAAAAAGGTCTATTTATTACAATAATTTTAGGGAGTAGCTCATTATTAAGACTAATAATTTATTATATATATAACATTAAAAAATCCAAGTTCAGGGAGGGACAACCGTCAACTCACGCCTCTTCCTTGGATCTACCTCTATTATATGAAAAAAGCTTATTAATTACAACTTAAATTGTGAAAAAAAAATTGAAATACTCTCAACATGACACATGATATAAAACCTATAAGCAGAAACTTTATTTTATATAATAACTAGTATTTTAAACATGTGCAATAAATGGCATACTATATTTTTTTCTAATATCTTCGTTGTTAAATTAAAATTCAGCATATAATTGATTCTTAAAAATTTTAACTGGGAAGAAAATAATAGATAATTAAGCATAGATTAAATTAACCATTGTGGATAGTCATATAATGAAGGTCTTAATGAAACTTGTACTATTACATCAAATTTTTAGATTCAGCTTGGATAATAAATAAATAAATAAAGATTCCTATTACGCATTATTAATTTATTATGATTAAGTATTTTTTTAACAATATTTATTGATGTAGGCAATGATTTATTTCACGTGTACGTTGCAATCTCATGAATGTTGGATTTCATTTTTTCTTATTAAGTATTTGATTATTCATAACTTAGTTATAATTCAACTTTGAATACACGCGAGTACAGTTGACTCATTAAACGTTGCTAGCCAAATTTCATAGTATAATGATGCCGTCCGATAATGTACGTATGTTGTTTTTCTTTTTGGACACTCTTTATATTCTGTCACTCTTTCTGTAATGCGTGCATCAGATGTGTAATGCGATTAATGCACTTGTGTTATAACTATATATATATATATATATATATATATATATATATGCATTTAATGTCATTTAATCTTATTTAATTGAGTTGTATTCTTAGCAATTGGGTTACGTGATTTATAGAGAGTGTAATTGTACAAGCAAATACAAAAAAAATGGTCAAACGGACTACTGGCTGCTAAGGATGTAAATAGGTTGGTTAGCTTAGGTTAGACTTTAACTTAAATAGGCTAGGTCTGTGTAAAAAAATATGAATATGGATCCGGATCTTCTAATGTGAAAAATCACATGACCATGTCATGTGAGAAATTATAACCATACAAAGGTAGATCAATGGTAATAAAGGAGGAGAGAGAAAAAATATTAAAATAAGTAATTACAAAATCATAACCGTTGATTTACCATTGTGATCTTCTCACATGACCACGTCATGTTTTTTTTCACATGAGAGGATCCATTTCCAAAAAATGTTGTGTCTGGCCTGGCCAGTTAGCCTGTGTAGGTCCCAAATCACAAGTCTGGCCTGACCTATATTTAAAAAATAAAAACCTTGACCTAGGTCTGTTAGCCTGTTTAAGCCTATTAAACATTAAACAACTAAAAGAATAACTAAAATAATATTATTTTATTATTCAAAATTATTAAAATAATAATTTTATTTAAAATAAATAATATAATATAGACCGACCTGTAAGTTTATAGGCCATGTACAAAAATGCCTATGACTTGTTTTCTAAATAGGTTTTTTTAAAAACCTAGGCCTCTGTTCTATTTTATTATTTATAATAGGTCAAGTTTGACTTAATAGACTAGGTCGTAGGCCCCTATAAACCAGCCTAGTCCATTTGCACCCTGGCCACTAGTTTATCGTAGCAAGAGACTATGTCTTTTTATTTTTTTTATTTTATTTTTCCATATTGGCAATAATCAAGCCCGAACTCTTTTCATGCAGGTAATGGTTATTTTCTTTTGAGTTGAGCTTGCTTTCTATTAAACAACCATTTTATTTAAAATTTTAAGTTATTGAGTGAAGAGTGAAGACCATTTTAATTGTTTTATATTAAAATTTTTTAACATACTCCCTCACATGATAGTTTATTGAACTTGAACATTGAATAATACATAAGCCCCCAACTTAATTTAGATGGGTCTTTAATTTCTTTGTTTAATTGCATTAATTGTGAGATCAAATTTTGTTATGGGATATCAAACTTAATCATAGAACTAATTTGGCGTGATTGACTTAATTATAAAAATAATCAACTTAATTATGAAAATTATTGAATGTGAGTACGGATAAAAATGTACGTGAAACAATAGGTGACATTCTCTATATTTTTGAGAGAACTAATATGAATGAGAAAAAAACTAATCATCATCGCTTTTGAAGTTAGCAGCAAAGCTTCTATTATCAATTGGTATTCAAATGTTCAATAATTGTAATCTCATTGTTCTATTAAAAAAATAAATTTAAAAACAAGGTACATATATGATCTGTATATTATTCGTGTTTTGAGACAAGTGTAAAAAATAGTCTTACATGAAATTATGTGTTCGAGATATAAAAATTAATGCCGAATGTTTCACCATAATTAAAAATATAATATAAAAATTATTAAGCCACTTCACTTCATTCACAAATAATTCTATGAAAGGAACATGATATATATTGGGTTAATATTGCGAAGAGTATTTTATCATGAAATACCGCCCAGATTTTTTAAAATACTGCATTTTTGGCTGAGAGAAAGAGATGAGGAGGAAGATATTATATCTCACCGTCAGAATATATTACAAGAATTAGTAAATGGTTATAGTAATATTTATGATAATTTATCAATAATAGATAATAAACAAAAGTCAAACTCTTAAGACTTAATATTCAAGTCTATCAGTTGAACAAAGTCTCGGTACGTAGCTTGCAAATAATATTTCATTACTATTATTATACCTTCGTCATTTTATCTCTAAATTCTAAGAGGAAGTTGCGTATAAATCCTAATAACATTTTTTTTTTTTTTTATAGAATTCATTTGATACACTTTATTAATTATGATAAGGGTAGTTGGGTTGAAACCTAAACTAAACCTTATTATCAGAAAAAATAAATAAAAATAATACTCACATTAATCCTCAATCATAGGTAGGACGGCACCGCACAATGCACATGCGCCATCTCTTTCTGAAACTGTTTAATATTATTTTAGTTCTAATAATTTATAACTTAAAAAACAAAAAGGTTTTAGTTTTGCCCTTTAAATCATTCATTAATTTAATGCATTACTTTAACGTTTAGCATAAATTAATAACAAGAAGTAAAAGGTTTTTGTTTTCTCTTTTTGGCTGGCTTATGTTAGCGGAATCGGATTTTCAGTGACTAGCATGATTAGTTAGGATATGGCACGATGACGAAGCATTTTTATATTAAGATTTAATTTATATTTTTTATTTGAATAGGACACCATTTTTATTCTTAGTTGGCGAGCGAGGTGGCTGTGTCAAGTTCCCAAGGCATCACGTGGAACACACTCCAAGATGAAAACTTAAAAAGGTACGAATTTTTATATTTTTAAAATTTGAGATTTTGTAAAATAAAATAAAATAGTAAAAGCAAATATTGAGAGACAGGGTATCAAGTATCAACATGCTTGAATATACAAATATTTTTATATTTATACTAATATTTGAATTAATTTTTTTTTATATTTCAATAATTAACCCATCACTTGTTGGAAATGAGAATGCATTTCTCGTATTAAAATTTCACATAAAAGAGTTATATAAAAATTTTATATTTATTTATTTTTTATTAATAATAATTATATTCCACCTATTTGATACATGAGTAGGGAGAGATAAAAATCAAAATTTTACATAACCAGAACATATAAAATTTTGGGCTTACTTTTTTTATGTGATATAAGATAATATTTTCTTGTCGTATATACAATTTTTAATACGGGTCCATTTGTAATTATAAAAGAAAAAGAAAAAAAGTTATGGGAACTATTGTTGTTTGTTCCACGGGAGAAGAATCTTGCATATGTGTTCGATTCCCGCTAAATGTATTTTTGGGGAGGGGACTGAACCTTTAGCCATCACTGTTCTTCCGCACTCCGGATTAGTCCCATAGTCGGCTCAAAGAGTCGAAGCTCGTGGGAATACCGGAGGGAGCCAACTCGTCTCAAAGAGATAATTAGGGTTGGATAACTCCAAAAAAAAAAAAAAAATCTTGCATTTTGTGACACAAGAAACAAGAAGATATAATCCCTAAATTTTTAACATGATAAGATTCAGCATTGAATAATATGTAAAAAAGGAGTTATCGACATGTAATTGCTTGAATTCAAGCTTAATTAATTAGTATAGGCCACCTTTATCGTTGGTTTTTTTCTTTTTTGTCACGATTAAAAAAATTTAATCAAAAATACTCTCCAGAATATCTGAACAATATAAAGCAGTGCGTATTGAAATAAGATTATATTTTTCTGATAAGTTTGTTTAGTTGTTATGATTTTGACATTTGAGTACTAAGTATCCGATTGTTTTTAGTTCAATTGACATTTATTTTAGAGTAAAATAATTTTATATATATTATTGACATTTATTAATATTTTAATATATTATTGTTCATTTGTACACAATTTTTCAGTAATTGAAAAAAAGGTAAATAATTGCTACATCTTAAAATATTAGTCAACATTTTGTTTACTGTGATAGTGTATATTAATTAATTATATATTTTGTAAAATGTAAAAAAATATATATAAAATATACATATTTATTATCTGAAACTCGTTTTTAAAAAATTCCTAATATAAAATACATAAATCTTAGACTTTTTTAAAGTACATCATTTACTCATGAATCTCGGACTTTTCTCTCTCTTAATTTTACTATTTTGTTAAATTGGTATTAGCTTCTTCTTTTTCTTGGATTTGACTGTCAGAGATTTATTTTTTCAATTAAAGTTATATAGATGACATAGAATATTTGTTTTTGGTTCAGAACTTGCCTAGTAAAAAAATAAAATATATATCATCCTCAAGACCAGTTGTCAATCATAACTTGTCATAAGGAAATTGATTTGTTGAGATTTGGAAGCTCTTGACAAGAAGGAAGAAATAAATTTTGTTGACATTGATGCACACGCATCACCTAAACCAATCACCATACAAACAACTTGAGTAATAGGCACCAATTCTTATAGATTAAATTATTATTTTTAAATTAATTGAATTACTTAATCTATTTTTAAAAAAAACATAGTATTCTCAATTTTTTCAATTTTAAATTTAGATTCTTTCAAAATAATTATGCATATCTTTTTATAAATTTATTTATATTTATACTATTAATTCTACCTGAATTAATTATAAATACTTGTTTTATAATTTTCAATATTTTATAAAATATTTTTCTCTGAATTTACAGTTATTAATTTAAAGAAAAAATATGTTCATGCAAATAACGGCAGTTTTCATCAAGTATACAGCTCAAAAGCATTGTTGTTAAAATCTCGATTTATTACTACGATTTTACATTTTTACGATTTTTTTACGTTATGATTTTACGTTTTATGATTTTTTAATCTTCTTTCGATTTTACTTCAGATCTCAAAAGTAATTTCACAAATTCAAGTACCACAACCAATGAAATCACCTATTTCCATATATACGCTATTTAATTTTTGCTTCTGAAATATGTGTATAATCTTTTCAAGTAAATATTAATTAAGGGTGACTTAGCAAAAGTACATTGTTGTTTTCTTTTTAAACTTTGGATATCACCTTTTGACCCTGTTTTTTTTGGTAGATATTGACCCTGTTTTCTAAATAAATGTAGAAGTAAGTCAGTAACAAAATGATATTAATGAGGCGTTTGGTAGAGGAGAAAGTTTTTAAAATCTGAGAAACAATTATTACTGAAATACAGTGAGAAATAATATGTTTTCCGAAATATTAGTAAAAGGTGTTTGGTATGGTAAAATTTTCCCGGGAATATATGATTAATTTTACTGAATGTGTATTTGGTTAGTTGTGAAATATTAGTGGGAAAGAAATGTTATTTAACAAAATTGACCTCAGGTTAACGTTTTTTTTTTTTACAAAGCCACAAGATTAATAATCAAAACGTTGGGAGGGTATCCGTTATCCTGAATCTTAACAGTTGCCAACCGTAAAGAACGAAAGAGGATGGAAATTGTCTTCAAATTAATTTTCTAGATCTTCATTCTCTAATTTTTTTTTTCAGGAAACAAAATAATATAAAAATTAAAAAATAATGTCAGAAAAAAATTAAAATGATTTCACTCTACCACCATACCTTCTGAACTCCATTCCGATGAAACCCAGAGCTTCGACGACGGTGGACTCTTTCTTCCCGCGAAAATGTTATGCAGTCATGGCAAAGTTTCACTTGCCTTTATAAAGAGGTTCGTACTTGCTATTACTTTTTAAGGATAGAAACGTCAAATTTCGCGCGCCTCGTGTTATATTTCCCCGGGATCGACAGAGTTCCAAGTTTTCAATGGACTTTCACAATTGATTTTTGTACTGTAGATAACACATGATAGGATTTGTCGGAAAAGATTTGAACTCTAAATTTTTTTCATTTTAGACGAACCAAACATGAGATTCATTTACCTGATAGCAAGCTATCCCGGGAAAAGGAAAAAAAAAACCAGGTAACAAACACCCCCTAACAAGAAAAAGATGAAAGAGCATTTTTACTTAAATTAGTAATGACTTTGACCTCTTAAGCTTGTACTTTCAATCCCATAGTGGTCATCCTATACCCATCACATCTGAATATTTAAGATAGAGAGAACAGGTGAACTGTAAAATATATTAATATCCACGATCATTAAATCAAGTATTTAGTTATTTTGCACGATTAAAACAAGACATCTAAGCAGAGAGTTATAACTTTGTTAGTTGTCTACCGATCACTTGTTACTTATCTTGTTATTTTTTAGATCAAAATTAAATTAATAAATTTTATTTAATTTTATTTTATAATCAATAATTTAATTTTAGTTCAACGATAATAAAAATAATTATAAGAAATTATAAGATAAAAAATGTTATACATATAAGCTACTTCTATTAGGATAGCCCCACTTGGTTATGATTGAAACGAACTTAAAAGAGAGGCATTAGTCGATGGTTGTCTTGTCCCTCCCTAAATTTATTTTATTTTTTGATATTATATACATAAAATGATATTTTTGTAATAATAATAAATTATTAATTTTAATAGTTAGCCCCTCCATAAAGTTAACTCTTTTAATAATTTTTATCAGTTGTAATAACATTTTTACCTTACATATTTATTTATCCTGCTATCATAAAAAAAAAAAAAAAAACTGAATCCGCCAATTGGTTACGAGGACTATTTTATTTTGGCTGATTAGCCTTAGAAAGCACGTAAAGTCGAAAAATCCTATTGAGTGTAATATCGTTAATGTGTTGGCATTACATTACTGAGAAAAAAACCATGGAGCTTCACACCAAACCAAACAAATTCTGGCCACAACTTTACATGGATGATTTTTTGGAATCAAGTGATGGGCCCACAACAGCCAAAACCTTAACCTTTTTTTTTGCTAGTTGTCCTGTTTTTGTTACCTATTATATTCGGTACTAACTACAACTTCAAGGTTCAATGAAAGTATGGTAGCATCACGTGTTTGCCAACCCCGTAAACGCCATTGGAGGTCCACAACCACAAGGGTGTAAAAAAGGTGAAAAGCTTGCTGCTGCTGGTGGTGGCGGCCTAGTGTGTATTGAATTGCCTAAACCACATGTTTCTCGAGGTCTTAACTGGTTCACGTGTCATTTTAATGCTTCCCCTATTGTTCTCTTATTCCTAAAATATCGTATCACAATCGGTCTACCCTCCACCATACGTATTTCAAAACACAAAACATCATATTGGTTGTCTGTTTGTGAATAATATATATATATATATATATATATATATATATATAGAAAGGTAGGATCCTTTGATATCAGTGTCAAATTTGAAATTTGATACTTTATCTGAGAGCCATTAAGCATGTGACACCATTGATCTTTTTTGATCTAATGACTCTCAGATGAAGTGTTAAACGATCCTACCTCATATATATATATATATATATATGTGTGTGTGTGTGAGGTAAGATACTTGGTGTCAAATTTGAAATTTGACACCTCATCTAAGAGCCATTAGATCAGAAAAGATTAACGTCTCTGATTTATAAGCACGTGACACCATTGATTTTTTCTGATCTAATGACTCTCAGATAAGTGTCAAATTCCAGTGTCAAAAGATTCTACCTCTATATATATATATATATATATATACGTGTGTGTCCAATTTGGGTGAGACAATTCATCCAACGCCAAGTCTCGGATATCGCGAATACTTGCAATAATCGGAGCCATGTGGGGAGCATAATCATATTTATTTCTTGATTATTGCTCCTTTCGATCGCTTTCCTATTTATTGCAAATATCTAAACCAAAAGTGGTTGGAATCACCAAAACATAAAAATTATTAAAAGTTAATAACCTATTTATGGTTAGAATCTGTTTATTTCCTTATCTGTTACAACACCTAGTATTTATATTTGATAGGGGAGACATCTTTTTTTGACAAGATTTAAACAATTTTTATCTATTTTTAGTATGGGTTTTGATATGAATCTAAATGTAAATACATATAGATATGGATTAGTTTTTAGTCAGCCCTTGACTATATGAAAGACAACAATTGTAGGTTTGGTTATCCTAATATGAGAAATCATTATCTTTATCTACATGAGATAAGAACTTTTTCTTACACAAATTCATTTTCCGTGTCAATTAATTTTTCTTTTCTTTTTTAATTTAAAATGTGGGACCCACATTTAACTTATCTCTACTTTTTTTCTCTCCTACTATCCTACAACATAAGAAAATATGCACCCTCCTAATATTTACACAAACTTAATTTTTTTTATTACAAAGTTTGGAGTATGCCCTAGTTTGGTTAACTCTCGAACAGATAAACGTTTTGTAGGATAGACCAGCTAGTCACTAAAATATGTTAGTTATTAGTTATGTAAGTGGAGTGTAAATGAGTTAGTTCGGTTTACAAGTGCCTATAACCTAATCCATAATAGTTAAAATCTTGATTTATTATTATGATTTTATGTTTTTACGATTTTTTTTTATCAAAACGATTTTACCAATATTCTAAATGTTTTTACATTTTTTTTTACGATTTTTCGACGTTATGATTTTATATTTTACGATTTTTTATCTCCCTTGTGATTTTACGTAAAATCTCTATTTTAACTACCTTGCCCTAGTTTATATTAGGTCAAATTGAGCCTATTACAAATAGTCAAATAGAACAGATATAGACTTTTAAAAAAAATTATTTAAAAAATAGATCATAGGCTCTTTTGTACATATCAGACCTATAAACCTACAGGTCGATCTAGATTATATTATTTATTTTAAATAAAATAATAAAATAAATTTTTTAATAATTTTGAATAATAAAGTAATATGATTTTAATTATTAAATATTTAATATATTTAAATAACTAACAGGCCTAAGTCAGGTCAATTCAAACCTAAATTTTTTTGCACAAACTTATCCTAGTTAAAGCCTAACCTAATCTATTTAAACTCTTATATATAACCCACATTTATGATTTATGAGCAGTTCGGCTGCAGGTTCAGTTCAGCGAGACCTTTTTTTCCTTTGACTTTTCAAAACATGCAAATATTAAATGACAAAAAACCTTAAAAAAATTTTTATAAATCGAAACGATTTATCATTCAGCTGGCCAGTGATAATGGGCAGTGAAAAAATAGCAGCCCATGCTACGTCAAGATGGGTCAGAATGTCATTGGGCTTGCTTCATATAAATCTTTATACCAATTTGGTATTCAAGACTCATTCGGGTGCAACTTAAAATACTTCAAAAAAAAAAAAAAAAAACTTCAAAATAAGTTTAAGGTAAGAGGAACATCTAACCATCTCAAAATCAGTATATATATATATATATATATATATATATATATATATATATATATATATATGAGATAGGATCCTTTGACACCGGTGTCAAATTTGAAGTTTGACACCTCATTTAAAAGCCGTTGGATCAAAAAAGATCAATGGTTACAAATCAAAGTCGTTGAACTTTTTTGATCCAACTGCTCTCAGATGAGGTGTCAAATTTCAAATTTGACACCGGTGTCAAAGGATCCTACCTCTATATATATATATATATATATATATATTAAATCGTACTTATTATTAATCAGGTGAAAGTATTGATTTATGATTTATTAATCTAATCTGTGATAAAAATAAATATTTTTAATATTGCATAATATATTAAATAATAAGGTATAAATAAAATTATATACAGTTAACTAAAATTTCAAATCAACCATATTATATATTTCGTAAGATAAAAAATAATAATAAGATGTTAAATAAAAAGAATTTACTTGACATCGAGTCTTATTTTTAACTGAGGAAAAAGTAATTTTTAAAAAGTTTTAATTATATTAAAAAAAACAATTCTTTAATCGAACTGATTTCTAAAGAGTTTTAATTTTTTTTTTTAATTCAATAATTAGTTTACCAGTTTTCCGGTTAAACGACCAGTCCAGTTTAGCTATTGTATACAATATTGGGCACACATCAAAAGAAATGGCACAAGGTTTGACAAGTATTATTTTTGAACTTTATAGAAAATTAAAATGAGCATATTTGATAGTAAATGTTCCAACTTGGGCCTATTATGTAGTAGCTAACATAACATGTCAAAGACCAAACATTGTGGACTACACAAAGACAGACACACTCCCATATACATACACAAGATCTTTTCTGGCAGAATTGGACACTATTAAGAGGGTGATGACAATTGACTAGCTCAAAGCTCAGCATCACGGTGTTGTCCACCTTGTAATCTATCTTTCACTTGTTGTGATTTTTGCTTGGCAGCTTCATAGTTAGAAGCTATGGTTTCCTTGGCTGCATTTGCCATGTCACTTGCCTTCTCTGCTGCAGCGTCCTTCATTTCTCTCGCCTTCTCCGCACTGTATTGACCAGCCCCTGCTCATCATTGAATCAATGTACTTTGATTATTCATTCATAGAAATTGAAAAACCAGTACTGAAGCAAAATGTTTGTTTTTTTTTTTTTTTTTAAATACTATAAAATGTTTGATTTTACTCTTACATATTCTTGTTTTTGCATACTCCCTTTTGAGCCTTAATGGACCTTTATAGTTTATTTCATATTAAAATAAAGGGTCCTCGTAATTTCAACTAGGTGGAATGAAGATCCAAATATTCATCCACCTTTGAGTCCCATTATAAATATTATTCTTGTGTTGAAACTTTATGAAAACCATGGCCAAGTAGGAACACAAAAATCAGATAGTAACTACTACATGCCAAAAAGTGAGTGAAAATGCCACCGTTTTTTCTCTATGCCATGTGCATGCTTGAAATGTTTTTAATATAGTTGAAGTTAGTGTACCAACCAGAGGCAACGTCTTGGAGCTTTTCCTTGGTCTTCTGAGCCGTGTCACTAGCATAATCAGACATCTTGTCTTTGGTGTCTTTGGTCTTCTGAGTAGTATCACCAGCATAGTCTTTGGTTTTCTGAGTAGCATCACCAGCATAGTCTTTGGTTTTCTGAGTAGCATCACCAGCATAGTCTTTGGTCTTCTGTGCTGCGTCACTGGCATAATCTGTAGTCTTCTGTGTGCTCTTCTTAATAGCATCACCAGCATAGTCTTTGGCCTTTTGTGCTGCGTCACTGGCACAATCTGTAGTCTTCTGTGTGGTCTTCTGAGTAGCATCGCCAGCATAGTCTTTGGCCTTCTGAGCAGCACTACCAGCATAATCTGTAGTCTTCTGAGTAGCATCACCAGCATATTCTTTGGCTTTCTGAGTAGCATCACCAGCGTATTCTTTGGCCTTCTGAGCAGCATCACCAGCATATTCTTTTGTCTTCTGAGCAGCACTACCTGCATAGTCTTTGGTCTTCTGAGTAGCACTACCTGCATAGTCTTTGGCCTTCTGAGCAGCATCAACTGCATAATCTTTGGTCTTCTGAGCAGTGTCCGTGGTCTTGTGTGCAGTGTCACCGGCATAGTCTATGGTTTTGTGTGCAGTGTCACCCGCATAGTCCTTAGTCTTCTGTGCAGTGTCACCAGCAAAATCTATGGTTTTGTGTGCAGTGTCACCGGCAGTGTCAATCACTTTTTTAGTGGTGCTCTCTTTGTCCTTGGGTTCATCATGCTTGAACCCAAGCCCTTCACTGAGTTTCTCTTTAGCCCACTCTTTCCATGACTCTGTCCCTTCTTTCCCCGTATCCTCAGTTTGTGTTGTCTTGGCTTTAACCTCCTCAAAGTCTTGACCTTCCTCTTTGTTTGAGGGCATGTGGCCAACACTTGTGCAGTTACAGTTAATGACGAACACCATCATCAACATCACCAAAACCACCCTTGAAGCCATGACAATATATTTGCACCAATACTGCTTTGGCTTTTCCAAAAGTAAGAAGAATATGGAAAGGCTCAAATGTGAGAACAAAGACAGAAACTTTGTGCTTTGAAATCCAAAAGGGGTGTCAAAGTAAGTTAACTAAGGGAGTGCAAGTCGTGGTAGAGACAGGTTGGGATGTGGGGGTTATAAGGAACATGGTGGATCTACTACATGCAACGTGGCCTCCTAAGAAAGAATGTCAAATTTGACGTGTCAATTGCATAAAACAAGGTGTCTAATTGCCATCATTTGGTTTTGATGCTGCGTTTTCCAAGTTGGTGCGTGTCAATGCGTGGATGGAACAGATATGCACCGAGTAAAAAGATAGCAAATTGGAAATAGTTCTTTTCTGGCTGTTTGATCGATGTATTCTCAATTGCTTTGGCTTCCTTCATTTCAATCCTTGGCACCGCCACGGGTTTATGTGCCATTCTGAATCTCTGATTAGCATGTGTTGCTTTGGAGAAACATCTCGTTATATATTTGATAATTAGATAAGAAACATGTCTTATTCAATTCGAGGTAATAGAAAAACAATATAAGAAACTTATCTGTTATAATAAAAGAACGAAGATATGGAGGGAAAACTTGCTAACCAAACAGGCATTATAATTTTAATGAAAATTGTGTTTCTCATATTACATGAGATAAATACAACACAAAAAAAATAGATAAAATTCAATTTTTCTTTTCTTTCTCTTTTCCAAAGTGGATCCTATTCACTTTTTTTTTTTAGATTTCGTTTTTTAAAACTAAATCAACACATCGTGGGACAATGGTCTAGCGCACTTAATTCAGATTTTTGCTTGTGATAAAAGATTCAACATCCCTTCCCATTTTATTTTTTTTCTCTTTCTTTTCCCCGAGGCCTAGCATGATATAATCCCAAAAAAGTGAAAGAAAAAACAGCACACTATAATAATATCACTATCAATGCTACATGATTTTTTTTTTTAATTCATGACAATTTCAATTTGCTATCGCATTAAAAAAAAAAAAAAGGACAGAAGGACCATGCAAGCAAATAAACTCCAAAACAAATCCTCAAAGCCATAAGGAACCAATTATGTCATGCTACAAAATTTTGCCCAATTACTTGCAACCGTGACGACTACTACGCAACTGAATGAGTAAAAACCACATCAAGATCTGAAAACAAAACTACTACATCTGTCTCGGACAAATTTGCTCGGAGAAAAGGAATCTAATATCATCATAAAGATATTATTCAGAAAGAACTACAATGAGAGACTTCACACGAGCTCTCTTGCAGCATGTATTATCCTTCATTCCTCAACATATCTAGATGTCTTGTACCGGTTATCATGTTCAGGAGACAATCACATGATTCTTTTCCAACTTCGATGACTGAAAAGAGAACTGAATGTCTTCAGCAAACACAATATATTCCATTGAATCAATAAATTTAAATAAAATAGAAAACAGCCTATACTGAGAAGAGAACTCGTTGTTTTGGTTCTACGTTAACAGTATACAAACTCTATATACTTCACATCATGAAGTAATTTGTTCTCAGCCAAATATCATTTGAGAGGGTAAAACAAGAAAAAACTGACTAATACCAAAATTAGATAATCTCTAGATAGCCAGCACATGAATTTGGAGATTCGAACCAAATCCCATACGGACACTAAAATGTCTCTCCTAAGCCAATTCTCTACAGTGGTTGCAAATGGCTGCTGCTCAAAGATGTGCATTTTGCTTCAATATAGATTCCCTGCGTAACACAAACGTTTGAGAAATCTTATATTAGTCACTGGTAAAGTAAAAATAATCATATAATTCTAAATATCCAGTATTAAGCATCTATATGGATGGTTAAACATTTCAGATAGTAACTATGCATTCAGTGGTTTAGGAAGCATCAAACATGCTATTATTCAAAAGATCAAAATGCATAGCATGCTTATGTATCTGAAGACATTGAGCGCAAGACTTCTGGAGGAATCAGAGAAAACATATTTGTCATACTTATTATTCCCATTTGAGTCTGCATGGATGCACTTGCTCATATAAAGGCCCTGTTTGTATTAGATTTTCCTGAATGCTGACAAGCATTCATGGGACCGGGTGCTTTGGGAGATGTGTGGAACTGTGTTTGAATTAAAAGGATCCCAACCAAACAGTCTATAACTTAGAATGAAATGTCTAAAAAATACACAAATTCATTCTAGTAAGTTTATGCAGATATCTAGCCTGACAGCAAGCATACACCTAGAAGTCATACAATATGCAGAGAGAGACAGACCAGACAGACCGAGAGAACTGCTTACTATGCCATTTTTGCACGTCTTCCTATTGTGTCCAAGTCCCTTGCACTTACTGCACTGAAGCTGACGTTTAATTAGGTCTATCGATTCAACCTGCTTCATTTTTGGCCGACCTGGAGGCCGCTTGGTTGGTGGAGGAGTTACAGTAACTGCCAGAGCCAATTCCCCCTGGACTGGTCTGTCAACATTTGGCACAGGATGAATTGATTCTGCATATGTTAATCTGTAATTCTCAACTGTGAAGTATCTGGAACAATAATCATATGGATTCCTACCAACACATTCAAAGACCGCAATGGCATGACAGCAAGGCACCCCAGTTAGTTGCCATCCCTTGCAGCTACAATCCCAATGATCAATATCAACAATATCAACAGATTCTCCACGGACCTCAAATGTGCTACCTTGTGAGAGCAACACTTGAAGTGAACGAGCAACTGATGTTTCCTTTTGGAGCATTTCCTCCTTGGAAGGTGTCAATTTTGTCACCCATTGATTCGATTCAACCCGCCGTGTGTAAATTGTTTCCATCATTTTACCTCGTAATACATCAATCATTTGAGTAATAGGCAACTCATGTGCCTCTGACACCCAACTGTAAAATTGCTGTCCAAAATTCGATGTCAGATGATTATACCTTGCTCCATCAAAAAATGCATTGGCCCAGTGCTCTGGCTCACTTTGTATGACCCAATTGTAGGCTTCAGGAGAAATACCTTTAATATTCTCAATACTACGTTCAAAAGTCTCCAATTTCGATGCATAAGCAGCAGCATAAAAATCATTAATCATGAAACGTCTGGCCTCATGAGAGAATTGTCCCTTCAAGTCCTTGTTCAGTTTCTCGGCAAGGTGGCGTAAACAATAGCCGTGGTAGCATTTCTCAAATATCTCACACAATGACATTTTCAAACCATTCTGAAAATCTGCAACAAAAGTAATCTGCTCAGATGTTGATACTGCCAATTTCAGCTCCTGCAGAAACCAATGCCAGTTGTCCTCATTCTCGGCATCTACAACAGCAAAGGCTACGGGAAAAATGCCATCATCCCCATCCACAGCTGTTGCAGCCAATAATTCCCCTTGGTATTTTGAGTTTAAAGGAGTTCTGTCAAGGAAAAGGAGAGGGCGACAGCCTTGCTGGAAACCAGATATTGAGGCATGAAATGATACAAAGAGACGATGGAAGCTTGAGTCCTCTTTAGTTGTGAATGCTGCAAAACTCCCTGGATTGGTCTCTTTTATCTTCTCACAGAAGAATGGTAACTGGGTATATGCCTCTTTATAAGAGCCTTGGAGTTGCTCTCTAGCAATTTCTTTTGCACGCCATGCTTGAGAATAATTTAACTGAATACCATACTCCCGCTTTATGTCATCTGCAATATCCTTTGGCTTGTAATTGGGTGAAGCTTTCAATTTCTCTTTTATAATACTTCCCACCCAACCCCTAGTTGCCCGATACCCAGCTTTAACAGCAGATCCTTCACAAGTATGATTTGTGTTCATTTTCTTAATGCAAATCAATTGGGTGGTTGACAACCTTGATGCATATATTCTCCAGGGACATCCTTGAGATTTACATTTGACTGTGACACGATGACTATCGTTTTTTTTATATCTGTAAGCAAACCCATGAGCTATAGAGTATTTATGCAATGCCTCTCGGAATTCACTAAAACTATTAAACCTTTGGTCCACACCAGTGATGGTATTTTCCCACTGTTGTGCAGCTTTACGATGCTTGTCATCATTGGCCCCAGAACAAACGGAAAGTGTAGGGGCTTCATTAACTACATCTATCTCAAATTGATCAATGCATTGTGCAGCATCAACAACGGCATCAATAGGAGCAACAACAGGTACAACAGCTTCTGAGACAGTTGTCCTGCTTGACCTGCAACATCAAGTGGTACATAAGATTTTCAAGACAATGCACAAGTGAATACATATGAATCTAATATCATCCCAATTACATAGGTCACATTTTAAAACTGAGACAACATTAAAAAGTGGTTAGAAAAGTTAGCACATATATCTCTCTTAAAATCATACTCAAGCAGCGATTTCTGCAATTATGGGTCATATAATTGTAAGTAACGCACGATATATGATACAGAAGCTGACCAATACGAATCGGTTGTCTGTATCGGAATTAGTTTTGCATTGGATCGTGAATCGTTGTATCGTATCACAATTTACAATTCGAAAATCAAAGCAAGATTTGCGATTTTCAATTCAAAAAAAATCTGT
This sequence comes from Gastrolobium bilobum, assembly GCF_033153095.1. NCBI lineage: Eukaryota > Viridiplantae > Streptophyta > Magnoliopsida > Fabales > Fabaceae > Gastrolobium > Gastrolobium bilobum. Next base: position 46,405 of record NW_026899303.1, read on the forward strand.
AAAGACACTATCAATTAGGGAAAGGAAACAGAGATATAATTTGTGATTTAAATTCAAAAAATAATTTGAAAAGTCACTATTAATTAGGGAAAGGAATATTCAAATTCAAAAATAAATATGGAAAGTCACTATTAATTAGGGAAACAATCAAGCAAATATTCAAATTAATACAAAACTCTTCGGTCTTAAAAAAAAAAACCTGATACAAATGTGAAAAAATAGAGACTTGCGCACAAGAAAACAGAGTCTCCTGGAGAAGTTTTTAAACAACGACAGTGTAGACAAATGGAGAGAAGTTGGAGGTTTAGAATACAATTTATATAAGGGGTAGGATATTCTTATAACGGTATAAGAATAAGAAATCTTACACCAAATCTTAATAATTGATTTACTTGCATCTAATGACTCAAATATCTAATAAACCAGAACCGTTAGATATAAATACAATCAACGATCAAAGATTGAGAGTGTAACTTACACTAGTGTAAAATGATCCTGACCTTTTATATAATATTATATATTTTTAAATTATTTTTTATTATGTTTCTCAATATATAAAAAAACCGTGCATAACGACACATACAAATTAATACATAACGACACACGAAACGTATTGAAATTTAACAACCTTATTATGAATATCTATCAGTATATAGGGAAGTCAATGTCAGCTGAACAGAAGGAGTGATAAACAAACAGAAATTGTGAATAACTACCTACTACCAGGCATGTTGGATGTATTTCGAGCTGCTCCTTCCTCTGATATAACAAACACATCAACCGTGTTAGCATCCCCAATGAAACTGACCATGCGTTGCAAATCCTTGTCTTTTGATATTGTAATTAGTGTCTTCTTATTGCCAGGAAGGAAATACTTGATAATCATCGTATCTACATTGCAGTTGAACATTTCTGCTATTTCTGACTTAAATTCACTCAACCTTGTCTCATGATCAATGTCTATTGCATAGGCATCACCCCCATTGTATGACAATAATCCATCATTATTGGTCACAAACTCACCTCCTGACTGACATATAGCTATAATTTTCCTCGTAGCCATGGCCTAGCAAGTAGCATAGCAAGTATATAAATTTTTTTAAACAAAGAAAAGTTACTACTACAAATCTCAGGGTAGATAAACAGTGAAAATGGCTTGCATAAAGCATTCTGAACTCTTCATTGCAAATGCCCAACTGGTAAAATTCACTGCCCAAAATCCCGAAATCTTATTCAGCATCAAGGAACAAACCAAAAATAATAATCTCAGAAGCGAAATTCACATACAACAAACACAACATAATCTATGATAGAATTTTGTGACAAAAATTCAATCTTTAACTAATGAAACACTACCCACGAGAGAAACCTATGATTTTTTTTTTAAAAAAAGGAAAAAGAAAACCCTTGTGTGATAGAAAAACAAAAAGAATTAATATTACCCATCCGGGTAAGTGAAAAATAACAAGAGTGATGCCAAAACAATGTAATTGAAGTAAAAGAAGAAGAAAGGAAAGAAACCCTAACGAAGATGAAGAAGATGGAAACCTGAAAGCCAGAGTGAAAAACACCGAGGAAGCAGCAATTGTTGCTTTGTTGGTGTCTGTTTTGCTCAAAGTTGGAGACTTTTTAGTGTGTGCGTGTGCGTGCGTCACCCAACCCAACCAATCGGAGAAGTGCTTCCTCTGTTCACGCCCAAATCTCTGAAACCGTACGTCGACGTATTCTTTATATCACTTCACTTTCAGCCGTTGATATCAACTCCTTTTAACGGTTACAGATTGGCATTCATATCCTATTTTTCATATCTAAAATCCAATATTAAACAATTTACCCTAAGAAAATAATAATAATAAAAGCTCTTTAATGCATATATTAATGGATTTTATATTTTTCATTCAATATGAGAATTGAATTCTCATGTTGTAGAGACAAAAAAACATGTGTGACCCGTATGTAAGAAAAATTTATGTATAGGACCCACGTTGGCACGGAAATCGAATGATGTTTAGGAAAATTCAAATTCTCATGTTAAATGAGAATTATAAAACCCTATATTAATTGTAATATCCCAGGAAAATAATAGTAAATTATAATACAATAAATTAATAATACTAATAAATTATAAATTAGTAATAATAATAATGGGTGATAAATTATGATTATTTGATTGATCATTATGCTTTAATGTTTGATTATTTGATTGGCAATGATGAGTCAATAAACATAAATTGTTTAAATATGATGAGTCAACAAACATAAATTGTTTAGATATGATGAGTCAGCAATGTATGAAGCCAATATCTGAGTCAAATACATCAATAAAGAAAAAAGAAAGAAATACACGAAACTCATATCTAAGTCAAAAACTTCAACTATAAATAGAGGCCTAACCTGATCAAACCAATTGACTCTAAATCCTCAATAATTCTCCACCAATCTTCTTCTCCTCTACACTCTCTCTTTCTCTCCCCTCACTTTAAATTTTTATTTTTATTGTTTAGATTTGTTGTGTATGAAATTTTATTGGATATATCCTAATCTTTATGATATAAAATGTTATTATTTTAGAAATTATAATTATGTGCAATGTATGGTATAAAATTTAATTCATGTGCAATATATGGATCTTATTGAATAATTATGAAAATTATGGAATTATAATACTCTTTAAGAAAAACTTTCCAAATATGTGTTTTAATGATTGAATTTGAATATTTATATTATTAATAACTATGATAATTGATGTGATGGGATTATTTGAATGACGATGATTGGATTTCGATTTTTCTATGATGAATGTTGAAGATTTGAATTATTATATCCTTGAATAAATTGGAAAGTTATGATGAGGATCAGATTTGGATTTTACTGTGATGAATGTAGAAGATTTGAATTATCATATCCTTGAATAAATTGAAAAGTTATGATGATGATCGGATTTGGATTTTACTGTGATGACTGTTGAAGATTTGAATTATCATATCCTTTAATAAATTGGAAAGTTATTATGATGATCGGATTTGGATTTTACTATGATGGATGTTGAAGATTTGAATTGTTATATAAATTCGAGAATTTATGATAATAGTTGTTTAAATTATGATACTTTGGAAAATTATAATGCCCTTAAGTAACTCGTTTAGAGATGATAATACTTAAAGAATAAATAATTATGATTGAATCTTTCCTGATTGTGTGTGTTTGTAATAAATTAATAGTGGGAGGATAGCTTTGGGGTGGTACCTCCCAAAGTGATGAACACAACTTTTGGGCTTTATGCCTCCGATGTTAAACTGATGTGAAAAAGATTGTATCCGTTCTTCCCAAAGTGGTATCTGGCAGGGTTTCCCGGGATACTATTAGCAACTTTGGGAAGAGGTGTGCACACTAGGAAGATGTGAATTGATCATGGCCAATGTGATTTGTTTGAGATTGGCAGGGTTTCCCGGGTCTACCATGGTTCTCTTCCCACTAAATATAATGAACTTAAACATTATTAATAATGAAATTTGTTATTTGATTTGATTATTAAGAATGTCATTGAGTTGTGAATATTATCATATTATGATTAATGTTGTGCTAAATATGGTACTTGATAATTACCAAATACATTAAATGAACTTAATAAAGATAAATATTATATAATGAAATTTTGATTATTATATTGATATTTGATTTGATTAATGTGGAATTGATTTGAACACTATTTGATATTTGATTTAATTTGTTATTAATTACAATAATTGTATTGTGATTGGGATTACCAGCTTTGCTGACTTTTGTGTTTGTTTGACTGCAATGATCCTGCGGCTGCGGGGGAGCAGATTTTCAGTGAAGCATGTTGCAAAGGATGAGGCTAGCTGTGGACAGTGAGGATCACGACTCGGATATATCTCGCTAGTTTATAAGTTTAAAAATTTATGAGATTTAAATAAATGCATAAGACATATTTCCTTTATTTAAACTTTAGTCTTTGGTTTTATTTTAATGTAATAAATTTAGCCTTGCACCTGTCCATTGTACAGGTGCGGCGGTAACATTCCCCAAATTAGATTTAGATTAGCTTCCGCAATATTTCTATTATTATAATTGTAAAAAAAAAAAAAAGAATTTTGACAATTTATTTATTATAAGATTGTTTTATAAATTGTTAAAAATTTAGGGTGTTACATTAATAAGTTTAATTAACCTTCCACGAACAATTCATCATTCATGTGTGATAAGAATAAAGTTACCTACATAAATTTTAGGGAAAAATGTCTATCATTTAAAATTACACAACTTACATCCTTTCACTCTCACAAAGAGGCGGGACCCACACCTTTATTTTTTTTGTCAACTCTCTCTCCTACTTTATCTATCTCTTTCTCTCTCTTAAAATGACACAACTTTACATCCTTTAAAATTATACACACTTTTCCCTAAATTTTAAGGGTTTGGTGTTTATCATTTGGGTTTACATTTTCTGCAGTTACTGCAGATACGTTATCTGCAGTAAGACAATACGACGTCGTTTTGAGACGGAAATCATGGTATTTTAGTCTTTATATTTATAATTTTTTAAGATTTCAATCACAAAACGACGTCGTTTTGGGAATAAATGCAGATAACTTATCTGCATTAACTGCAGAAATATTTTTTCCTTATCATTTTAAATGATATATAGTTATGTTATTTTAGGAGAGAGATAGACAAAGAAAAATGGAAATTATGGGAGAGAGAAAGTGAGTATCTCTCTTAAAATGACATAACTTTCTATCATTTAAAATGATAAACACTTTGTTATAAAAAAAAAAAAAAATGATAAACACTTTTCCCAAATTTTAATTATGTCAATTATTTAAACAGAAAAATATTTCAATTAATGCAGATAAATTATCTGTATTTATTTTCAAAATAACATTATTTTGAGATTAAATAATTAAAAATTATAATTATAAAGACTATAATAATCCTGAAATAAATTAAAATTACAAAAATACCATGATTTTCTCCCAAAACGACGTTAGACTTACGAGACATGTATTAACTGCAGGAAAAACGAACCTGTTTAAATTTACATCACTAAATAATAATTTCACTATTTCATAGTTTAAATACTTAGGCTAAAAATCACATTAAAAAGTGAAGATATATAGATGAAATTTCAAAAATAAAATGGATAAAGAAGAATGAATGGGTGTGTTGATTTTGTGAGATGAGTTATGCAGTAGCAGCACTGGTTGTTCCATCTTCATATCCAAGTTCACTTCTTTCTGTGTGACCCTCTCTACTTCATCTCTTTTCTGTGTCTTTCTTCCCTTTTTCTCTCATAATAACATTTTTTTTGGGTGGATTTTAGTTGAATTACGCTTCTTCTGTGGAATTGGAACATGGGGTGAAGCCCATTCAAGATGGGTATAAGTGGCGCCTGGTTTTGGCTTACGATGGAACCAAATACGCAGGTTTGCTTCTCTTTTCAATTTCACACTCTTTGCTTTCCATTTCATGCATTAAAGCCTTTAACTTTCTCAAGCATTTTGAAATGGGTCATTATCTATTTCTGGGTCTTGTTGCCTCACTTGGCTGTTCTGTTCTGTTCTGTTTATTTCTGCACTCTTTTCTCTTTTCTGTGTGTATTATAGTGTTTCATTAATCCTAATGGAACTTTTTTTTTTCTTTATATTTTTTGTGAAGGTATAATAATATAGGCTCTGAATGCTGGAGATCCTTTGCGTTATTGTATATTACATACATTCAATTTTCAGTTGCTTTGAATAATCTCAAACATTGTATCTATCATTTTGACAGCGTTGTGATTAATGATTATATTCATGAGGTCAGAAATTTATAAATTCCATAGCTGTATCTGTTGGGCTGATTGGGCTAAACTCACATTATTTAAATGGTGTAAACTCTTTGTCCATCCAAATATATGTTGGAGAAAGCTCAAAGTTTCAAACTAATGGATGCAGTTTAGAGTTTAAAGTAATGATAGCCAGTGTACTTTAAAAATATGTATGCCGAATCCTCTTGCCTTGAGCTATATAGAAAGGTTCACTTTTCCAGTATTAATGAATAAAAATATAGTTTAATAATTGAATTCTTTCTTTTTCTTCATTATCTTGAATGATGATTATGTTTTAGGCTGGCAATATCAGCAGTCTCCTCCAACTGTACAATGCACTGTGGAAAAAGCTTTAACTAAAGCAACAAAGCTTGAAAGGAAGGATCTGCATTTGGTTGGTGCAAGTAGGACTGATACAGGAGTGCATGCCTGGGGTCAGGTCTAACTTTTTTCCTTTTATGTGGTTCCAACTTTCAAGTGGCAAATGTTGGAGATTTATATCTTATAACTGTGACTGCAGGTTGCACATTTTGTTACACCATTTAACTATGACAACTTGGAAGAAATTCATGCGGCTTTGAATGGACTTCTTCCTTCTGATATCCGAGTTAGAGAGATCAGCCCTGCGTCAGCTGAATTCCATGCTCGATTTTCTGCCAAAAGCAAGATTTACCATTACAAGATATACAATGATACCATCATGGACCCATTCCAGCGGCATTTTGCTTACCATAGTGTGTATAAACTCAACAGCGCTGTTATGAGAGAAGCTGCAAAATATTTTGTTGGGAAACATGATTTCTCTGCTTTTGCCAATGCATCCCACAATGATCGGGTACCAGATCCAGTGAAGCATATATTCCGATTTGATGTGAAAGAAATGGTACTTAACTAGTTCTAAGTCAAGGTTTCTTCCACCACTATCATTATTAGTATTTTGCACTATGTTTCCCTGTTTGTATCTTCTTCTATCTTTATTATTTTGGGAAGACTTTAAAGCTGATTACTTCAATATCAATGGTTAGGGAGCTCTTTTGCAGCTAGAAGTTGAAGGCTCAGGTTTCTTGTATAGGCAGGTCCGAAACATGGTAAATAGTCTTACTTGTGCCTAATACATGTAAAAGATTATTTTGCAGTTGCAAAAGTGCTGTATGGTTGTTCCACTTTTATGATTGCAATGACATGTATCTGTTTACTTTTCCAGGTGGCTTTGTTGCTTCAAATTGGAAAGGAAGCTATCCCTCCTGACATTGTTTCACATATTTTGGCAAGTAGAGATCGCAGGGAGCTTGCAAAATACTCCTTGTCTGCCCCACCTCATGGCCTTTGTCTTGTTTCTATCAACTATGATGAAAGTCACCTATTGCCTCCCCCAGGTTGCCCTGCAAACAGTTTTGGTAGGCATCATACCATAAGAAAATGCAAGGTTCCATTTTATTACTAGGTAGCAAAACTAACACTCTAAATATCTCAGGACTGATTTTTAAACATTCATTGATATTTGTGCTTCATGATTCTTAATCTTCAACTGGCTGGAGCCTAAAATAGAAATTTAGATTTTAGTGCTGTTTCAAGATACGATTCGATTGAAGTCTAGTCTTCTTTTATATTTAAGTGTAACTTTTTTTCATTTGAAATCAATTTATTTATTAGTGGTTTGCTTTTTAATTTTGATCTTTTTCTGTCTGTCAAATTTTTGCATCTTGTAGTTTGTGGGAGCAATGCCAGTGGCTTAAAGTTCGCATTTCAATAAAAGCCTCGCATATTACCTACTTCTCTTCTATAGGAGCTAATTTGGCCATTACCATGGTTTTATTCCAAAAATAAGTTTTTCTTTCTGTTGATATTCTAAAAAAATAAAACATAATCATTTTTCATGTAATCCCGACTAACGAAGATATTGTGAATTGAGAAACGCAAAACCATTTGAAATTTTGGAATTACTGCTCCCAATGGGGAGAATAGATAAAATCAAAACAAAAAGGAAATGCATAACATCAATCATGATGGTAGGAATATAAATTAATTTGAACCAAATATAGGGTACAAGTTTGATTAGTAAATTCCCGCTATGTTTTGCCAAATTGTCAATCTGATTACATCATGTATATTGCTGAACTAGAATTCAGTCCATGCCAACATCAGAGTCAGTTGGAAACAAAATCCCTAGCAATTTTTTTGTTTTTCCTTTTGCTTGGGATTCTGCTCTCCCATAACCAGAGGCCAACTAAAACACCACTTGGCTAAGGGAAAAATGCTACCGGAGTCCTTCATGGACTTTATATCTGTTTAAATAATACAAGGTATCAGCATGAAATACTGTTACACTGATACTTTTGCTTATAATGTCAACAGCAGACTTTATTCCTTCTATTTATCCTCCTTTTTCTTCCATTTTCCCCTAAGAAGAAAACTCATTAGTGAGTTGAGAACAATAGTGCGTGTATGAGTCATGCGCAAGGTTCTGCAAAACACACAAAAACATACCTAAGTCAGTTCAAAACCCAAATAATAACCCAATGCTTCATGGCTATAAATGACAAGGTAGAAAAAGGTTATCTGAATACCTGTTCCTGAGAGCGAAAATACATGAAGGGTGTATAATATAAAAAATTTGACACCCTAGATGTATAAATGTCAGCATATCTGCGATAATAAACTTAAAACAGTTTAATATCAAGAGAGCAGTATGATATAATAGAGATCAGTACCATCAAAAAGAAAGCACATACTTCTCAATTTGTCTCATCAAGTGACTTTTATCCCACAGTCCAGCACGAGATAGAAAACCCCACCTAATGTAGACACATAAACATACACCAAGTCAACAACAAATGCATGCGGTAAAATGACTGAAAAGAAAGGTAAGCAGCATCTAAGTTGATAGATAGCAGCAATACTCTCTCCCTTACCACAACTAGCCAAGGAAAAACAAAGGAGAAAAATAAGATATCCCAATTTCTTTGCAACTTTTCTAAGTTGATAGATAGTAGTTTGCATGCCATTTTGTTTACGTGGACGAAGATTTTGCTTTTTTATGTTCATGTCCACTGTAATAAGAACAATTTCTCACTCCACTGGGGCCACAAGGAAAGGGGGAGCGGGAGGAGGAAGGGTTTGGAAATATCATGACACAGGATATTTGATCTATTTAAAAAAGTAAGGGAGTATTTTAACCTTGGACTCATTGACTAAACCCAATCACCAGAAATTCTTTTCCATGGTAAATCAACTATTAAAATCAATTAGGTTTACATAAGTAACCATGTGGCAAAAATAAATAAATCCAGTACAGGCTGAGTACACTTAGAGAGTTTCTAAATCAAAGCTCTATCCTTTGATCTTACCTTAAATTGAAGAGCTCCCCATCTGCTTCTAGCATTGGAGCAATTTTCTCATCTAGTCTTTGCATAACAATTAGTAGCTTTTGCATGCTTTCAGTGAGGTCTTCATCATTCATGTTAGTTGCTGCAAGGGTCTTCAAGTACATGGAAAATCTTACAATCAGTATTAAAGTAAAAGGCCAATGTGTGTGTGTATTATCTGGATGACTTTAAAAAAATTGTAATATAAAGGTATGCTTGATACCTCCAAATTGAGAACCAAGCAGTAAGATAAAGTTAACCTTGTAAATGTTCTGAGCTGTGTGGGTATGAGAAGCTTAGTTGAAAATTTAAAAGGTTCAAGATAAGGAAGGAAAATGCTTTCCAAAACCCAAGAAAGTGACTAATTAGTCTAATAATTGTCGCAAGTAAATAACACATTATAAAAAAAAAAAAATCCACTCCCTGTTAAACCTGACTAACAAGTGTGGGGTGGAAGAAATCCTTGTATGCAACCTTACCCTTGCATAATTGCAAAGAGGTTGTTTCCTGGATTCGAATCCATGACCTTTCAGTCATGAAAAAACAGTTTTACCACTGCTCCGGTTCGCCCTCTTTTAAGTAAATAACACATTATGATTGAGATATTTTTGGAAGATTAATGATTGCATTGAATAATCATATTTAGATTAGGCAGGTCAAAGAACACTGAATGAGGCAACAAATAGCAGTAGCAGCAAAGGTTGACCACATGGGTACTAAATATTATCCAATGCAGTCATTAATCTTCCCAAAATATCTCAATCCTAATGTGTTATTTACTTGTGACATTGCTAACCTATTAGTCACTATCATAAGAATGCAAAAGAAAATTCTCAAGTGCCTACTGCTTCATTTTTTCAGCAATGGTAAGAGATATGTCGCATTAGCACAAATAAAGCATAAAACATGGAATATATAATAGGATGACCAAAACTTACCTGAGCAGGACGGTCTTTACTTCGCCTCTGCAGAGCCAGCCGTAATTGGTTGAAGAGATCCCCCACAACCTCCTTTTGATTTATAAGCTCCACCAATGATTCTCTATAACTGCGGCTACTAATCAAGGCACTGTACTGCAGTTTAACATTTACATAGCACAAGGACATTTCATACTTGGATCCACTCAAGTCACCATAATTGCTCTAGACAGTACAAATAGTGCAGCATAAAAAATCACTGAAATAAGCTGCATGTCAGCCTCGAGTTAACAAGCAATCATATCATGTTTTTTTAACAAAATAAGAAGTATTATTCTTTTCATAATAGCGGGAAGTTCTAGATAGCGTATTTGAGATTTCCATACTAACCTCTTCTTCCAGTTCTCGACAAATCAATGCTGTCCGCCATCGCAAATGGACTTTGGATTGACTGACATCAGTGTAAATATGGTCACCTACATACAATATCTCGTCTCCATGGATATTTAGGGAATTTTCAACCATCTGTGCACTTCCCCCTGAGTACACACCACCTGTAGGAGATAGTAGATAAAGCACAAGGTAATCAAATCATGTAAAAAACAACTATAGCACATGATTAATTCAATGCATATCCATGATAATAAGTAGTAAATTTAGCAGCTAAATTATCCTCATTGAAAACTAACATGGTTGTTATTTGAATAGTATTAAAAGAAATTTTAAAAAATATGTTAGCCATTTTGCATTTCACCTAATGTTATCTATGATAGAAACAGTAAGAAAAAATTCAATCAATACTTCTGAATCTGATCAACCCTAAAATATGCATAACTAAGTGCTTGATAAATATTAATGCATCATAAAAACATCATCAGTGCTTTTCTTCATTTTATTGATGGATCTCAGACAGAGTAGCAAACCGGTCTACAATCTGTGAACATCCTCCATTCTTATTTTTATAAAGGAGGAGGTGACAGGCTGACAGCAGACCCTAAACCTATCAGTGACAGATGTATTCAAGATAGAGAAAGCCAAAATATAAAAATATATCTTTTTGGCTTTGTTAAATGAATAGAAAACTCCATCTGTTTCAATTTGTAGGACTCCCATTCCATTTTTGGAAGTCTCCAAATATATTTCAAAATAATGCATTTCTCATTTTTAAACCCAATTTCCCCTATATAGTCTTGTTAACTCGAAAAAAAATTTGGTCACAGTATTCAAAATGACAGTCTTCATTTATATATTAAAGTTAAAAAAATAAAATAGAAAGACGTGATATTTTCTGGAAAAAAAGGGGAATCTTCTTATACTTTGTGAAAAACCAAATGAGTCATAAAATAAGGAACAGAGGGAGTACTAATTACCAGTTTGAGCCTTGAAGCATGGACGCATCAGACCCTCGCCTGTCACCACTTCATACATGGGGTGTGACATTTGGAAGAACTCTGGTTTTCTTGCTGAGACAATTACCTATCCATGAACAAGAGCCACATCCATTTATGCAAGGTTTATTTCATAATAAGACAAGGTTGTTAATTTAGGGCAAGGTAATGAAGAGGATATGGAGTATTTTTCATTCCCCTATGTCTAGATAATATTGTTTTTGTAATTTTCTTCAAGAATAAAAATATGGAAGAAATAATTCACATAAACTTACAATGTCAAACAGATCTCGCCAACCCATATCATTGGGAAGGAATCTATTAAAAGAATGCTGCATCATTTTATCCGTGTAATGATAATCTGAGTTGGTAATAAGCAGAAGCTTTTTGCCAGCCTGTTTCATGAAGACAACTGAGAAAGAGTAGAAAGGCATCACATGCTATGCAAAAAATAATATGTAAGAGATAATACCTCCTTCTGATCCAAAAGTGCCAAAGGTAATTCCGGATCAGGCTCCACAAACTGTTCAGGCTTAGACATGATCTCACTCTGCATAAGTTTCATATATCATTTGGTATGAATAATGCACAACATTAAAATATCAAAGTAAACAAAGATAACAACATGAATGTTTTCACCTTAAGGCGGCCTTCTACATGTGCCCAGAAGAGAGCTTTTCCAACAGCCTGAAAGTTGTGCCAATGGTAAAGAAAAAGAATATCCCTAACCAAATATAATATTTACAAAATATTTGCACCATATTACCTTATAAAGCCCTTTATAATCAAGGGGGCCAAGATCTGGTGTTATAGTCCCGTCATCCAGTCTGTCAACCATCTGAAAGAAATTACAAGTCATTAATGAAGTCTCATCATAAATTCATAATCAGACATGATTACATTATATAAAAAGGCAATATCCTCATAAATTAGGTGGGTAACATGGTTATATGGTTATTCATGTTATTAGCAAGAATCAGAGGGCACAAGGCAGCTTACGGGAGATTCCTTATGTTCAAATTTCACATCTTAATATTTCTGAACTCCCACTTGGACTCTACTACCTACTTGAAATTTGGAATGCCCAGTTCACCCCAAAAGAGTCAAAAAGGGGAATTGACAATTTCATGAATTTCCTCTTACCCCATCAGGGTTCCTAAGACATAGCAAACAATGCTCAAATTTAAAACACCAACAAAACCTATTACTCATTAGAGAAATAAAAAGAAGCCACACAAACTAAGATCTGAATGCCACAGCAAAACGAACATTATAGCAGAAAACGTCTCCGTTATTGAAAGTTTAGTAGTTTTCAACAGCAATTACAACGTACCTGCATGTAGGCCACAGCTTCAGATACAGAGAACAGTGTGTTGAGAAACTCCCATTGACTCTCCTTTCGCAGGTCCACCAGTTCCCTCCCATACATCTCACTTCCATTGCATACAAAATTAAGTAGCACTACAGAAACTATAACTCCAGTTTTTGATAAATGACATCTACTAATCTATCAATGTGTGTGTGTGTGTGTGTGTTCACATATGCGCGTGCAGGTGCACATGTAATTGTGTATGCATATATCACTGTGAAGGCTGTGCTGCAAGGTAGCCAATCAAGAAACAGCAGATGATCCATGTGCAAACTGCAAACATATAATGCATAAATCTAGGGTTGTTTCAGAAGATGGACTTCTGTTCTGACTATTAGAATCGATTGTCAACTTCCATAGTTTATTAATAACTAATGTAGAACAACATATTTATTTATCTCGACTGCACTCTGTTGATAGTCTAAATTGAAGTATGCTGTGATAAGTTAGTGCACGTTATGTTGATATAACAAGTGAGCAAAAAACCTCTGCACGGAGTTCCATTATCAGAAATCAAACCACAAGGCCTGACACTTACCTCACAGCTCGAGTAGATAACATTTTGGTGCCATGCATGGCTCTTTTTACGTAACCAAATCGATCAGCTTTAACCAAATTGCCTCTCTCTTTGTCTATGACAAGGCCTCTAATTACCTGCAAAATTTATAATGGAATGTAAAGATCACTTTGACTACCAAAATATAATATGCATTGTCAAATGCCTTCAGCTTTCCAGAGAGAACACGTTACCAGCTCAGGATCAAATGCAAGTCCATCAACAGGGAAACCCATATTCTTAAGGTTTTCCAAACAGTAGTCATAAGCCCGCCCTTCCCAAGCCTGTAAGAGCACATGTCAATATCACAAAAGTCCATTTACCTGAATAGAAATACACCTACATTTCCAGGAAACACAAAAAAATAAATAACCTCTTACATACTTTTATACTTCTATGATTTGAACTGCAATGCTAATAATGATTAACACACAACTAACACAAGAATAAAAACTTCAAGCACAGAGTAAGGGGAATACTCTGTATTTTTACTAGTGAGGTAAAAGTAAAACATAAGAACTAACAACTATCAAAGAAAGAATGAGTATAAAATACTATTGAGAATTGACTCTTGTGATCCAATTGAAATTAAAAAGTCCTTGTACTTCAAAAAAATTTGTTTATAAATGTAACATATGATACAATTGAAAATTGAACAAAGGAAATTATATCTGCATGCTTAGTAATTAAAATTATAATAGTTCACACAAACTATACAATACATGGAACAGATGAATACCATCACGTTATAATGGATCAAGGTATAGTCCATGTCATATCCAATGGCACTAATTGACCGTAGATTCAATGTACGGCTGCAGAATATTCCACGAGGTGAATTTCTGGATGAAGAAGGGCTCTACATGAGGACACAACAGTGATATTTACTTACTGAACATGAAACTACATCCCAATCAAAATCCAAATAGAAAAGAGTGAGAGAGAAAAATAGAAGACAAAATCAGAGTTCCAGTCAGAAACAATAATTAGATGAAGAAATAACAATTGATGAAGGAAGTAGTAGGTGGTTGTGAGTGATGTTGATCTTGATATAACATTTTCACATGCAAGGTTGTCACTCCCATGACAAAAATAAAGAAGAGATTTATTTGCTAGGGACTTCAATGATAATCACAATAGTAAATGATAATATAAGTAAATTAATCAAGTATCAACCTTTCAAAGTGTTTATGAATTATGAAACCCGTGCAAACACCCCCGCTATATTCAATGTATATGGACTCCAGGAGATATTTAAAAAAGATTTAAAAAACTAGACCGGTTGTTCGCATAGGTTTTGCAAGCCTTTGGGGGAACAGTGCAACTTGCTTTATAACTTATCACTGAGACTCTGCTTAAATATTAACCACACATGTTCAAAAATTCACAACTTATGGCATATGTAATCTCCATTATCCATCTACACCTGTGTTGAGAATAGGATTTTATAATGACGCAGATATGCATATGGTAAGATACGGATAGCACTAGATACATTGACAACACGCATGCCTACGAGAAAAAAATGGTACATTGATAACAAATTCATTCATCAACTAATAGTATAGAATACAGGGAAGTAGACCACAGATGTTTTCAAGCCAAAAATATCAGCAAAGTATAAAAGAAGCAAGCAAGCAAGCAAAAGGAGTAGGTCTACTGCACCGGAATACCCAAGTCTTTTAGCAAACCTTCTGCTTCCCTAGCCTCTGTTCTGGCTACTTCCTCAATTGGACCTTCTAACGAACCATGACCATCAATTCCTACAAGAGAGGAGACCAATATTCGCCTTCTTAGCATAAATTTATCAAAACCATACTCAATATAATAATGCCTGATGTTTTGGTAAATATTACAAACAACATCTATAATTCGTGACAAAATAAATGACTGATAGTTGGTTTGGTAGTAACAAAAAGATGTACCAGTACCATAAACAAATGAAAATCAGACCAAGCTTTTATTTTTCAGTACATTAAGGAACAGCAATATTGTTCAATGTCCTATAACTATATATCTCCAACTGAACAATATAGCATCAGAAACATCAGTTGATTAATCAAGCTATTAAGTAAGTTAACAAAAAATCCAAAAGCATAATAATCAATAAACAAAGTTTGAAAGTGGAGTGAACATGAAACTGAGCACCAACTAGGGTGGAAAAAAAAATGGGAATTTTGAAAAGTTTCAAATTTTACCAAAAGCTTCAAGATGCTCCAACTTGACGTTCAAATCCCCTTTGGTGCTTTCCCCGAGGTAGTCGACGTCAGACTTGTTCGACGGTGTAACCGAAAAAACATCGTCACTAACGGATTTGGAGTCAATGGTGCATCGACGAAGCGTCAAAGCCTTAGCCAACCTCGTATTCTCGACGTTATGGGAAGCGGGTCTCGTGAAAGCTGCGTTTTTGAAGCACTTGTTGTTGGTGGCGAAAACTGCTAACGAAGCATCGCCGCCGTGCACGGCGAAGATGCCGAAAACCTCCGCCGCAAACATGTATGGTGGTTTAAGTGAGAGAGAGAGAGAGAGAGAGAGAGTAGAAAGCAGAATCAGTGTTGAGGAACAGTGAGAGTGAAGTGAAGGACAAGTGTGTGTGGACAGAACAGAAACTAAAAGAGAGAGAATCTTATTTTATTCGGATTTGAATTGAATTGGATGTTTGTCTCACCGTTTCATGATAGGTTATGGCCCAAAGCACTTGAGTGAGTTTTGCAAATTACCCCAGAATAATACTTGTTTACTCTTTTGCCTTATATATTTTTTGGAAAGGATATATTTACAAATTTTTTTTTTTTTTTTTACAAATTACAAATTTTTTTTATATATTTTTAGGAGAATATAGTGTAATCAGTGTTCTCCGTATAATTTGTAAACAAAAAAGTTTTTTAATGTAACCTGTCCCTATATTTTTTATGTAAGATATTTTTAGTATAATTTTTTTTTTATTATCACTCTGATCATCATTCTTTTTAGGGAAAAGTAAAATGATAATAGAAAAAATTGATGGTAAAAATATCTTACCTCTATATTTTTAGGGAAAAGTTATGTGTATTACTCTTTTCTTATTTTTATTTTTCTTATCACTTAACTTTTTTACAAATTTTTACGTCGAAATCCACTTTTAACACTTTTATAAATTAGAAAGATGTTAGTTATATAAATGTAATGACGAATTGATTCATTTATGGAAAATGTATTAAAGAATGATAAAATAATAATCATTAATTTTTTTATAAACAATTGAAATTATATACATAAGCCTATATCATATAAAAGGATATATTTTAAACCTAATCTCACATTATCTAATTGATTATACTATATTTTATTTTTTTTTATAACAATACTATATTTATTTAACTAAAGTTATATCATTATAAGAATAAAAAATTTACACCTATTCTTAATTATTAATTTATTTATATTTAATGACTCGCATAATTAATAATTAAAATCATTACATCTGAATAAAATTAATGATAAAAATATAATGCAGCCATTATATTTAGTCACTTATATTAAATATGAATTTGTATTAAAATTATTAAATATGAATCAGCCCTATAATTCATGTCATAAATCTCTTTTAAATTATAGAAAAATATATTTAAATTCTGGGTGTAATATTTTTGCTTTCATTACAGAAAAAAATTTCTACCACACTCATTTAATAGTGAGTGGATTCCATAGAAAAAATTGATAGGATCCACTCACTTTTACGTGAAAAATTCATATCAAAACTAGAAATATTTTTCTCTTAAATAATTGCTAAAATGTATTATACATTTAGTTAATAAAAGGGGACGAATTGATGTGTACATATGTGAGATTGCGTGGCAGTAGTTTTCGAATTAATATTTGGAGCCAGTGCAATTTTTTATGAAAAATCAGTGCAATGTTGCATTTAGTTGGTTTGGTACCATTATTATTAAAACTGAATCGAACCAGCAAGTCAGAGGATCTAATTAGTAATTATTCGATCCAATCAATTCAATCATCAAGCAATAACTCGATTTGAAAATCGATGAAATAACTCTAGGTCGGGTTGAACTCATATCAAATAGACACTGACTTTTGTAATTCTGTGTTGAATTTTGTTAATATAATGTATACATTGGAATTCAAAGCTATAATTTGATGAAGAGTACAAGCAACATTAACCACTATCCTACTGTTATATTATATGTTTATTGTAATGCTTTTATTATATATATTTGGGGATATTTTAATTCAACGTAACATTAAAAAGTTTTACTCGCTATCTCAACTTTTGATTTTTATTCATATGATGTTTGCAGATTATTGAGATATATTTATTAATTAATTATTAATTTTAAATTAACTAAAATTATTATATGGGCAAAAATCAACAATTGAAATTACTCGAGTCAAAATATATATATATATATATATATATATATATATATATATATAGGTTAAATATTTATTCGGTCACTTTAGATAAGGTTATCTAAACATATCCCTTTTTAACTAAGTCTAGTCACTAAGACATAAAAGTTGTATTTTTTTTCTCTCCACCACGTCAACCCACAATGTTTAAGGAGAGAGAAAAAAAGAATAACTTCATTGTTATAACTATGTTTTACTGGTGAGATTTACTTAAAAAGAAGTAGCTATAAATAATGTTATCTAAAATGACTGTAGAAATATATATATATATATGATAGAATCTGTTTACAAATTTTTTTTATAAATTACACTAAGTACGACCGGTCGTACACTTTATGATTAAAGTATGACCGGTCGTATTTAGTGTAGTTTGTAAAAAATATATATATATACATATATATATATATATATGTTGTCGTCAAATATTTATGTGAATTTTACCAAAAAAAATATTTATGTGAATGACTTTTTGATTTTTCATGAATTTCAATATATTTTATAACTACCATACTAACGATGAGTTGTATAACTCATGACTTTTGATGTTTTTTTGTAATCACTACACTAATAGTAAATTCAAATATAATTATTCTCTGTTAGAGTCCTATATAAAGAGATAAATTATATGAAAAATAAAATGATCAGTTCATTCAGAATCTTGTGATATTCTAATGCTATTTCATGAGTTTATACTTTCAATGTTCTTATATTTTTTCTCTTTATTTTATAGGGCTTTGTTCTGCTCTCACGGGAGAAGAATTTTTTTTGCAGTCAACACAAATTTTGAAAGAGCCCCAACATATATTAACTTAAAAAAATAAAATAAGAATTGCATGAAAAATGGTGTGTCGTTGGCATGAGAATAGCCTTGAGTCACAACAGAAGCTATTCTCCCTATTTTATATATATATATATATATATATATATATATATATATATATATATATTATTTATTTAACCGGTTGAATTTTCTGTTGAACAACAAATGATAAATAACGCGTGAAACGGTGTGTCTGGTGTACAAATTAATTTGTCGTAATCTATTTATGTCTTTGTCTTTTTGTTTATAATATAAAAGCTCTTCTACTATTATTAGAGCATTATATTTTTCCAATTTTTTTATTATATAGATATTTTGTGTTACTTTTTAAAATTTTAATTTTTTCTATTTATACATTTATCAACTTTACATTTTCTATTTTTAAAATAGTAATCAAAGTGCATTTACCTTCTTATAAATAAATAAATAAAAGATACGCAAGTTTTATATATTTATTATAAAACTTGCATTATTAAAATTTCCTGAAATTGATGTGAAAAAAGGAATAAGCTAAAACTAAAAAAAAAAAACTAAAAACTGTTTGGCGATTATTTAAAATTTTCAACTTAAAAGTTACTTAACAATATATATTTTAAGAAAACTCTATCTGTATCTCTAGAGTTCTTCATTTCAAAAAAATGCACACAATTCAAGAAAAGTAGATAATATTTAAAAAAAAGCTCATCCTGAGCTTTTAGTTTTTTGTTTTTTCCTTCATTATAAAAAAAGAGCTTTTCATTAACAATTTTTTTTTCAAAATTTGTTTGGTCTAGTTTCTGTTTATAAGTAGCTTTTAACTTAAAAAAAAAGAAATTCCAAACACACACCGAGAATAATTTCAAATATACAAATTACAATGTACAATATCGCTCTCTAATGCCCTTTTCCTCTTTTGGTGGTGGATTCACATTGTGGAGCACATTTTCAGCACTCAAGGAACAAGTATATTCTTTTTTTTTTTAAAAAAAGAATATATAAAAGAAAATAATCATAAAAATAAAGATAGTATAAATATTTTTTTTCATAATTGATAAAAAATATACTAAGTGTTTGTATATTTATACCCACTGAATATTTTCCACATTACAATTTTCCAAAGCACACGTATGTAATGGGCCCTCCCTTAAACAAAAGACAACAATTAAATAATATTATAATTTTATTTAATTTAATTAGTATATTTGACTAATGATATATTTCTTTTTTATTTATATTAACATAAGGTACACCAAAATTTTTATAAATATGAAATAATGTAGTAAATAAAATTTTTGGTTTGCATATCCTTTAAGAAAAAATTATCAAAACATAATTGTTATGTAGTTAGAAAATTATTTTATTAAAAAATAAGTTAAACAAGGGCAATTATAAATATTTTTCAGTCTTACTAAAGTTCAATTAACATATGTTAAAAGAAGTATAGTGTCTTTTTTTATTTAAATTGTGCACAGGAAAATTATATATATGAAGTTAAAAAGGACATCTGAAAATTGTTACAAATAAATAAATAAAAAAATAATTACTAAATTTTAAATATGAGTTTATCTATAATATTTCATGAGAATACTGCATATAATTATCTGCAATAAGCCTAATACGACGTTGTTTTGGGACAGAAATCATGGTTTTTTTGTAATTTTAATTTATTTCAGGATTATAATAGTCTTTATATTTATAATTTTTTAAGATTTCAATCCCAAAACGACGTCGTTTTGAGAATAAATACAGATAACTCATATGCATTAACTGCATAAATATTTTTTCTTTAATTTTTAACCAAACGTTATCTTGAAAGTAATTTAACTATAAAGTTTTCTCAAAGCAAATAATTTAATAAATTATTTTCTTTTGAAATATAAAATATAACGTGATCCAAAAGCGTACATTACATGAAAGCATCCAATCAAGTAAAAAACGTAAATCATTATACTCATTATGAAATAAATATATTAGTATATAATTAATAAGGGGAATAGATCTCTCTTTAACAGGAAATCAAAACATCATTCCTGCTGACTCATCGATAAGTGTGTTAAATACAAATATTTCTCAATTAATAAATTATATAAATATTTTGCATTTATAAAAAAATCCAAATATAAATAGGTATGTTAACTTGATAGATCAAATAGGTTTTTATAAAGACTAAAACCTCAACTTAATTTGTTTAAATATATAAGCCTACTTTATTTATTAAATTGACGAAACTAAAGTAAATAAAAATAAGTTAAAGCCCTTATAAACCAGGTGACCTATTTTCACCACAATACATGATTACATGCATTATAGTTATGTTTTTTTTTTTTAAATCAAGATTTATCAAAAGAAACATATTTGCTTTTTCTAATTCTTATGCATCACATTCTTGTAAATTTTTTTTACTAATAATAACTCTTTATGTTTAACTTTGGTTTATTATTAATATTATAATTTTTTTATTACATAATTAAAATAATTTGAACTTTCATTTATTTATTGTTTTATTTAAATATTTTAAAAAAGTACAAATATACTTATAAATAATGTAATACAAGTTTAATAGTAATAATGGATTAAAATTGAATTATTGAACTTTATGCTATTAGTTATTGCGACGGAGCTTAACTTAGATTTCTTATTAGCAGTGTTTTAAAATCCGGCTCGGACTGGGACTCGGTGACCCGGTGACCTGGTGGATTCTCCAGTCTGAGCGGGTAATTAGACCGGTTATGCAGTCAGTCCGGATTGGACCAGTTGACTCGGTCGAAATCCGGCGACCCGGTTGACTCGGGTTCAACCGATTTTTCCTTCTTCTTTTTTTGTTAATTTTTTTTTTGTTGATAAGAACTCTTGAATTAAATCATATTCATATTTTATGATGAATATGATTAAAAGTAAGGTGAAAATAATAAGGTATTTTAGACTAGTGTAGTTCGTTTATGTAATTTAGTTGCATCTTATAATGATCTCATGAAGTTAAGTGGTGATAAACACTGATGGTCTCATGATCTCATCTCAACGGTCTAGAGCTAGAAGCTTAGAAGTATATAATATTTGCTATCATTGAAAACCAATTTATTTTTTGAAGCTCATAGATAGTTTTCTTATGTGAATTTTTATTAATATAAGTAATATTTTTATATATTTAATATGTGAACAGTAAACCCGGTTCAACCCGGTTGAACCAGGGACTCAGTGACTCGGTACCTCGACCGGTTCGATGACCGGTCCGAGTTTTAAAACACTGCTTATTAGTATAGATTTAGGGAGTGTATTGAATTGAGATTTCAAAGGATTTTAATGGATTGTTTTTTGACAAAAAAATCTGTTGGTATTCGATTATGATTTTAATGGATTGAAAAAAAGTCACATGATATTCGATTAGGATTTTAAAAGATTATTTTAGAATCTGTCCAAATCTATTGGTATTCAATGGGATTTTAAATAATGGAATCACAATCTCGTGGTATTCAAAAATCTGACGATTTTAATGATTTTTTATTGGTGTGGATTTCGTGAGACTTTTTAGTAAAAAATACAAATAGGATGTCTCTCTCACAATCTCACCTTAACCCCTATGAATTCTTGAGATTCTTCTATTGCAGTGTTTTCTTCTTCCTTTGGCAGGTTGACTCTCGAAACTGGGTTCCGCCATGGAGCTTCATCAAAACTAAAAAAAAAAAAAAAAGATTGAGCGATTTTCATAACAAAACAACCCAGAAACAACAAACCAACGAGATTTTAATATAATCTATTTTGAAAATAACATATTTTTGAGTCATTTTTTAAAAATTTTGGAAGTTTAAAAAGTGATTTTTCAAGCTATGGGTCGTGGTTTTTCTTGGCACAAAAACGTGTGCTTTTTGTATTAAAAACAACATAAAACAATGAAAAAATAATAGGGGAACTAAACCCTCAAACCAATTTTTGTTTTACATCAACGAAACAATATCAATTTAAAGAAAGATTGAAACTTTCATAATATGAACCCTATATTTCATAACAATACATTCATGAACGAAATTCCTTCACTATAAGAAACGATTTCAAACAATTTTTGTATCAATAGATAACTAAAAGCTTGTTTCTCAAAAGCCTCAAAGCAATTTAAGGTTTCAATGTATTGATTGAAAAAAATTTGAGAAATTTTTTAAACTTTCACGTAATTAAACCCAAAATTTCAAATTCGAAATTTTCTTAGAATATTCAATGAAAACATGCATATGATATATGGTTAGAAAACTCTCATCACGTAAAACAAAAACCCCAAGATTTTCAAGATCAATTGCAAAAAATTCCAAACGAAATTATATCATGAACTTTAGGTTCTATATGCAAATTTAGAATTATTTTTATAATTAAAAAATGGGTCTTATAATCATATATGCATAGCTTTGATACCAAATGAAGAAGATAATTTTCAACTCATTAGATATGTGAAAAGCTGTTGTTTAGTAATTTTGATTGTTTGTTAAAAATTATATTATGTTTTACCGATTGAGAAAATTATATTAGGTTTTACTTTTTTTATTAATTTCATTGCATTTCTTAGTTATTTTTTTATGGGGAAGATTATACTTACAACCTATTTTTGTTTACAACCATATCTTAACCGTTGATTTCCGTCATTCAATAGATATTATTTTTGCAAATCAAACTCATTAATTAATATTTAATTTGCAATGAATGATAACCGTTGATTGACGAAAATCAACGGTTAAGATATGGTTGTAAAATATTGTAAACAAAAATAGGTTGTAAGTATAATCTTTCCTTTTTTTTATTGACTCTTGTAATTTTGAATATTTGTTAAAAACTCATATGATTTTTTAAAATCTTATAAATCCATATTGTCCTTTCAAATCTTATAAATTCTATTAAGATCTTTTATTCAATCTTATGAAATCTTGACTGTAAAAAAAAAAAAAGTCTTTTAAAAAAGTCTTTAAAGTCTATCTAATTCTAAATAGTATTTTAAAATCTATAAGATTTTTTAGCTCAAAAAAGTATTTTAAAATCCTAATCCAATACACCCCCTTTATTAAGATATAATTCAATCATATCTTAGTACATTAGTTTTACTCTTTAAATTTCAGTCCTTTTAAAACTACCTTACTGATCTAGATAATTATATAGGCCCATAAGATTCAAGACCTAGAAAAGCGCTAAAGAGGCGCAATGATCTCATAGAGCGAGATGCATGAGCCAAGCATTGCACAGGTTATAATATTAAGCCACCTTATATAACTTAACGGCTAAGGACAAACTTTGCAACAAGTTGAATTCCACCACGCATAAAGATTAACGCTAGCAAGACAGCTTCAGCTTGCCACCACTCTAGGAAGACATGCAAGTATATAGATTTATTCACCAAGCAAATAGCGAGAAAGACACCAGCTGAGACAGAAAAATTTGCAGCCCACAACAACCAATAAGAAGGCATTGCCGCCTACCAAATATGGTATATAGCTTACTATAAATACGAAGGTTACAAACCTAGGTATGATCATCTTATTCACATTCAGTATATCATAAACCCAGTATTGATACTGACTTTAGCGTCGGAGTGTCTTTGCAGGTACTCTCAGTCAATTTCGTTGCGCTAGATTCGTCCAACACATACACGAGAATCATCTCAAGCCTACGAAGTACAACATACAGTCCAAAGTCTACATCTTTTAACCGTATATGATTTAGCTCAATCCATATTACACTGATCTGATCATACCTTACTAAAAAAAATATTCGAAAAAATATTTTATGATAAAAAGAACTAATATCTTAATAAAAAAATTATAAGAAATAAAATTCAAATAATTTTAAAAAACATATATAAAAAGGCAACTTAACAAATAAAATTTATAAAATGTAATATTAAAAATAAAATAAAATTTAAAGATTAAATAATTTAAAAATATAAAGACCAACAGTTTATTAAAATCATTTTTCTTTGTTAACTTTCACACTTAGTCTTAGTTCGCTTTATAGATGCTATCCGTACGTACCTCTTTTCCTATCAAATACGACATTTCAAAAATACGACATTTCAGCTTACCAAAAAAAAAAAAAAAATACGACATTTCAAAAATTTCGACTTCCCATATTTTTTAATACTCTTCATATTTTTCAATATTTTAACGCACGTTGTAAAAACTTAAAAAAAAAAAAGTTCAAAAGTTACGTTGTTTTGCGTTTTTTAGTTGTAACTATTAAATTTATTGGATTACTATTACTATTTTATTGAATTTCATATAAATATTTATAATATCTTACGTTTCTTTGCAAAATTAATGGATATTATAAATTTAGCTTTATTTTTTGTTAAATTATTAAATATTAAATATAATAAAGTAACATATATTAAAAATATTATTTAATATCAAAACATGTCAAAATATAATATTTTTTAGAATTAACGTGTCAAAATATCGTATATCGTGTCCCGTGTCGGTATCGATGTTACATATTTACTTTCTATTATTATTGTTTTGTGTTGTACCTAACCCTGTTGTTACGTGTGATGATATTTATTTAGAAAAAGATTATTCGAAGCAGCTGGCCCTATTTCGTTTTGACTATAAACAACGGAATTAATGTTTTAATGCTGTAAGGGATAATTTCATTTTCTATACACGTATAAAAGTGTATGAGATTTATATTTTTTCTTTCTATTTTCTTCCTATAAGCCCAACATTCTTTTATGTATATGAAAAAAATAAAATTATCTCCTATGAAAAATATTAATTTCATAAACAAAATATTACTATTCTAAGTTTCTTGAGCAGAACGGCTACCATATTAAAATTATAAGTGGAATTTTTGTATTTATTTCTTTCTTTGTGAATTTTTTTTTTGGAGATCATCTTTCTTTGTGAATTAAATAGGTAAGACTTTGACAATTTAAGATAACAAAATTTAATTGTTGATAAAACTTCAGTACTATCATCACACTAAGTGCGATGGTGATATTAATTATGTTTTTGAGAAATATATAATTATAATATTAATTTTTTTTTTCTCTTTTTAAAAATTTGTTGGCGGATATGAAAAGAAAAAAAATTAATATTATAATTATATATTTTTTAAAATACATAATTATAATACAACCATCGCCCTTTTAAAGTTTTTTTTTTTTCCGTTAACATGATGCTTTCGGAGAATTGCTTGGAAGTTGGTCATTTATAGATAGAGGACAAGTCAAACAGGAAGAATCGGAGGTCAATGTATCACGTTTCCCAATTTCTATTGTTACTGTGAAAACTAAAAAGGACAAAAGAAACCACCTGGACATGAAGAAAGAAGAAAAGCATGTTATTTGGGGAACACGCAATGTGTTTTACGGCATGGAACTAAACATCTTTTGATTTTTTGAATTTCAAATATTTGAATTGAATAATCTTTCTGCAAGCATCTTGTTATTAATTTACCTATTTCGTCGTGATTAGCAAGTATAACTAATCCTCCCTATCCCTGTCTTGGGTGCTTTTAAAACCTTTCACATCATCTATTTTTATTAAATAAGCATCGGAAAATATAAGAATCATGTTGAAGAATGACACTGTTCATTCCTGCAACAAGAATCCGGCAACGTATCTCGAGGATATTTTGATAACTACGAGCTACATATAAGTTGCCAAGAACTAGAACATCAGTTGCCAAATGGGTTCCACTTTCCAACCGACAATTTGTTTGTTTCTTCATACATTCATCTGTGGCCGGTTTTTCATCTTTTGTGAAGGTTGGTTTCATTTATTCTTTTGTTTTTGAATGCGTTCTGATCACTCTTGTTGCTATTTTACGTCCCTTATGTTATGCTGAAAATTTTGACATAACTCATGGTTTTTTCTAAAGTACTACTATACTTGTGTTCAACTACGTGTGAACTTCTGAACCCCATTGAAAAAGGTGACATGAAGCCATATCACAAACTCAACATACACACACAACTAACCAAGGAAAAAAAAGAGAGAGACAAGATTTCATGAATAAGTTTTAGTATGGAAGCACTATCTTGTTACCTGTTACTGACTTGAACCTTTCCTGCAGCTGTTTACGAAATTTGCAGTGATTGGTAAAGGGGTTTGTGAGGTTAAGAAGTTTTCCTCAAAGGAAATGGCTGGGGATATTGTTATAAATGAAGATATAGCAAGTCTTGAACCAGTTGTAGATCTTGATAGCCAGAAAGATTCAAAGAAGAGCAAGTCCAAAGATGAAACAAAAAAGACAGTACCGTTGCACAAGCTTTTCTCATTTGCTGATCCTTTGGATTATTTGTTGATGTCTGTGGGGACAGTGGGTGCTATTGGGAATGGAATCTCCATGCCCTTACTGACTTTAATATTTGGAAATCTGATCAATGCATTTGGAGGATCCACAAACTCAAAAGAAGTTGTGGATGAAGTTTCCAAGGTATTTTTCTAACTAATCCCTTTTACTACAGATCCATATTTGTGAAATATCTAAGGTGGAAATTGGTGAAGCTTGAGAGGAGCTTCCTCTAGTATGCAATACCCTTCATGGCTGGCACCTGTTTGCCACACGAATATTAGTTTGAAGTGAACTTTTAGAACGTAAAATTCTCCAACCTAACACTTCATAATGAATTACTGTGTTCAGGTGTCTCTGAAATTTGTGTACTTGGCTGCGGGTACCTTTGTTGCTTCACTTTTGCGTAAGTACATCAGATTCTGTGTTAGTTCTTATTAAATCAATTATTTATATTTAAAAAAATAATATAATGTTATTTTTAAATTAAAAAAGATAAAATAAATAAAAAAGACAACTTGAGGCATTGGATTTGTTTGATTCTCGTTGTTGAAAAGATAAAGCTGTTCCAACAACTAAAACATAAAACAAAACTTATTTGATTACTTATTTTTTATCCCATTGTTTTGAAAATATCTTCTACATGATTTGTTTTTGGAATAAAAAACAACAACATATTTTAGTTGTCTTAGTTTTTTTATGACATATCATGTGATACAACCAACTCTTCCAAAGACCTAAAGATTAATTAAGAGGAGGAACATAAATGATTTTATTATTCTCTTAATAAGTATTGCCTTTGTTTATACTTTTTCTTATTTATAGAAGGCAACATGAACACACAAATCTGTGTTCAACTTATTTAACCCGCTTTGCAGAATCAATAACCTGTGAGAGATTGAGACAAGCTATCCCATTACTTAGTAACGTATGAATATTAATGCCGAGTTCACAGGGCCATCAAGTCATTCATTTGGGCTATACATTGAATTATGAATCAATCATATATCGTAACATGAAAAAGTTATTCGCAAACCATTCTATAAACTTCAGATTAAGCTTTTGAGATTACAAAAGGAATATATATAATTGTATATTCTCATTAAAATCTAACAATGAATTATGAATCAATCACAACGAAATAAACCTATTTACCTATTGTGCACAATGAGTCATGTTCGGTCCTGGATAGACCGTATTGCTATACCGTAAGGTATGCGCTCAGAGATAGTGTATATCAAGTGTATATTAGGCTTACAGCCGAGGTCCCAATCACTGCGCACAAGCAATAGGCTTATAGCCAAGGGGTGGGTGTGTGCACAGTGTGGGCAGAAGTAATAAATGAGTTCTGAGTGTTTACCTGGGGTCCTTAGGCTCTTATTTATAGGATTACCTTCCTAGGCTTGTGCCTTTTGAGATCCCCCAATCGTAGTAGGATTCAACCCTCCTTCTGTTGGGATGTGATCCTTATCTTATATCCTTTGGCTGTTTGGAGTTGTTGAGATGTTGCTGATTCCATATCTCACCAGATATTCTAGTAGGTAGTTGGGATATGATATTCATATCCATAACAGTTGCCCCCTAGCTCGGTATTCCGGGGTCCGGGATGTCGAGGTTCCATTATGTTATCACGGATTCAGTTTATCCACGTTCATTGTTCTCGGGTTTGGACTTCCGAGTTTTTCGACGTCAGCATTCTGACTCAGTTGTTTTGCCGAGCTTATATTCACCACGCCTCTTGACCTTTTATGAAGTCGGATGTAAGCATGTCGGATATTTTCCTGAACTTATTGTGAACTTTTGACTACCATTGACCCGAGCTTTGTTTTCCTAGTGCTGGATCGAGTTGACGTTCTAAGTCATGTTGCGACCTTCAGCTACGCCCTACTTTTCCTGACCTTTGAAGTCTAGGCGTTGTTTGAACACGGAAATCGAAACTTGGCCTTATAATTTATCCTGTCCTTTCGTGTCACGTTTGCTGTGACGGTTAAGGCGATCCACGTGTTTCGCGCTCGTTGGCAGTTCGTGCATCGTGCAGGGCGTTCTGCTTTACTTTTATGCAGGTTATGATGAAGTGCATTTAATGCATTCAGGGTGAAATCCCCTTTTTGCCCTCCATCACTTAACCGTTTGGAAAAACTCTTCGCCTTCGCGCTTCCAGCAATTCGTCGTCCTTTAAATACCAGCTTTCGAATGGGTTCAAAACTTTTACATTCGTCTGGTTTCGCAGTGAGCTTTTCTCTGTTAATCGTTTTCCAGTTCTGGTTCCGTGTTTTATAAACTCTCTTGGAGCTCTCCTCACTTCCAGTGAAGGTTTTCACGCATTGAGTCTAGTTCCCATCATCCTTGCTTCTAAGTTCAGGTACCTTCCTATTCTCTTTGCTTTTACGAATCTCTTTTTGGTTGGGTTAGGTTGCATTGAGTAGTTACCTCTGTTTAAGCTTGAAGGTGAGGTATACCTTTTCTTCTTCGAAGTGTTGAGGGTTCCTTTCCTGTTCTTGGGGGTTCGTAATGAGTGCCCCTAGTTCTCCCTCTGGTCCGGAATCCAGTCTACGTGGCCAGGAGAGGGAAGAGGAAGAGGTGGTGAGTCGGTTGCCTCGCTCTGTTCAGTACTGGTTTTTTGGTAGGGAATACACCGAGGAGGAGAAGCGTCAACAGCTTCTCCGTGGTCCCCGTGGAGGCCGCCATAGTTCTCGTGGAGGTCGAGGTAGGAGGGGAGTGGGTCGGTCAAGAGGGGGTCATCAATCCCGACTTAACCTTGGTACGAGTAGTCCTCCTTTAGTGAGTCCTTCAGCTCCCAGATTGAGCTCCTCTCCTGAACCAGTACCGCTGTCGTATATACTGCCATCCTCTAGGGTGGTCTCGGGTACGAGGTCCGTTTTGGATCGGATTCCTCCTCTTGACTTGAGCGCTAGCTCATCCAGCTTCTCTTCGTCTGAGATTGGAATTCCTAAGTCAGTCACCCCTTCTTCCCTAAAGGACTCTGCAACAAGTCGGGTTTCATTTATCGATCTTGTCAGTAGTTCGGATAGCTCCGTTCCTCCCTCTTGGAGTTCGTCTTCGCCTCGTTCCGAGGCTGGTAGTCCCCGGTCGAAATCGGTTGGCATGTGTACTGATCTTTGTCCTTCATATTCCAGGAATATCGTCATGGATGGTTCGGACGCTCAAGATTGGGTCCTTCTTGAAGTTCTCCAAAGACGATCCACAATGTCTCCTTCCGAGGTGGCCCAACTCCCTGTGGGAAATCCCAACGGGGATGATCTTCTTCCGCCTGGCGACTTTCCTGTATGTTCAGGTCCTATATTAGATGAGCCTCATTTCTTCTACTTTTACCGAGATCTTGTTACCAAACTAGGTATCCGGCTTCCTTTTACCAACTTTCAAATGTCAGTTCTTCGGCGTCTTAGGGTTGCACCCTCACAACTCCATCCAAATTCATGGGCTTTCGTACGGGGTTTTGAGCAGGTGTGTGCATACTTGTGCCTCCCCTGCACCGTTGCTCTTTTCCTCTTCTTCTTTGATGTATATACCTTCCGTACTGGCGCCGAGTCCAAGGCCAAGAAGGGATGGGTTACCCTGCGAGGTAGCCCTGGCAGAGGGATTTTTATTCCTTACTCCTAATCTTTTAAGGGTTTCAAGGACGCCTATTTTAAGGTGGTATCCCGTTCTGAGTCTCTTCCCTGGTTTGCCGAGGAGTGGCTCGACGATGGCGGCATTTTATCTCGGTTTGAACTATACTGGACGCCGAGACATTATCAAAGGCGTCCAAAGGACTACGGCACTCCCTTAATTGCCCTTTCCAGCTCGGAACGTCTAGCGGTCCGAGTTCTTATTGAATATACCGACGAGTTCGGAGCTTTTGACTTAAGTCGGGTTGTAGATAAGTTTGGGGAGGATGCCATTTTTGAGCTCGGTATGTAGCTCATTTTATTTTTTATCTTTTGTTGTAATTCATCTTACCTTTCAAATTGATAATCTGCATTTTGACTTTTCTTCTTTCCTTTGCAGTCAGCATGACCTCTACCGAATACAAAAAGTTTTTGCCTAAGAAAACTGGAAAGGGAAAGTCAAAAGAGTCGGCCGCTCTAGAGTCTGGAGTTCCGAAGAAGAGGCGGATAGATTCCATACTCGGCGGCAGCTCGGTCGACGCCGGGGTGACCATGGTTGATGCTTCGACTCCTGTTTCGTCGCCGCTCTCAGTTCCCCCCTCTGCTCTCCCAGGGAATTTGGTCAGCCTCGAGCCTGGGGAATTATGGAGAACGGGGGTTTCGGACCGCCTTAGGGCCGTACTCAAGCCTCCTTCCGGGCTCATTGGGAGTTCGGGCTTGACCACCACTGTGAGGGCCATGTTAGCGCGAATGGAAGAAGATTCTTTGAAAACGATCTCACTGCTCCAGACCTTTCAGGATCTTAATCAGAGCCTCGATTTTTCTAATGCTTCTAACTCATCTCTTTCCGTCAGGGTAGAGGAGCTGAGCAAATCTAAGTTGGGATTGGAGGGCAGAATTCAAGAGCTGTCCTTGGCCCTGGATAAGGCTTCGAAAGACTTAGAGGTGGTTACCGCCGAGGCCAATGACTTGCGTGCCGAGAAGGAGTCCTTCTCGGGGTCTATGGCGGAGAAGGATGCTCGCCTTGCTGATTTGCAGGCCGATTTTGAAGAGGCCAAAGTTGTGGTTGCAAGAGCCGCTATTCAAGCCTTCGACAACGCTATTGCTCAGGCTCAAATTCTGAACCCTGGCATGGTGGTGGATGGCATGGACGTATCCTACGAGGTGAAGGACGACATTATAGTCCCTGGAACCCCAGATGCCGAGTCCGCTGATGAAGGAGAGGTCAGAACCGAATTTCGCGCCACTTCACCTCCTCCAGAAGACTGAAGGGGTTGGAATGCCGACCTTATTGTGTTGTTTTGATTACAGAGCCTTTGAGCTCCTTTTTTATTTTGTTAGAACATGGTTGCCGCTTTAGTCCGGCTTTTTAAATTGTATGTCGCAAATTTCATTTTGCCGAGATCGTTGCTTCTTTTTTATTCACGCTTGAAGTGCTTATTTCGATCTCGTCACAATCGACTTATATTTTGTCGAGGTTTTTCATTAGCCGATTATAGGGTTACTTTTTGTTCGTCAACAAAACTTTATTCCCTTTCGGTCAGGAAGCTCCTGAGGCTTCAATTTCCTAAGCAGAAGTCAATATAC
>NW_026899304.1:0-78901 GCF_033153095.1 Gastrolobium bilobum
TGCCCATAAGGTGTCATCAAGTTTCTTGGACCATTGGGTCCTAGCATTCCCAACAGTCTTTTCCAATATTCTCTTCAATTCCCTGTTGGAAATCTCAACCTGACCACAAGTCTGTGGGTGGTATGGAGTGCTTATTTTGTGCCTCACTCCATACTTAGCCAAGGCATACTCCACCAT
This sequence comes from Gastrolobium bilobum, assembly GCF_033153095.1. Lineage (NCBI taxonomy): Eukaryota > Viridiplantae > Streptophyta > Magnoliopsida > Fabales > Fabaceae > Gastrolobium > Gastrolobium bilobum. Next base: position 178 of record NW_026899304.1, read on the forward strand.
CCTATTATCAAAATGAGTGCCCCCATCACTAATGATAGCTCTAGGGACTCCAAATCTTGAAAATATATTCTTTCTCAGAAAAGCAATCACCACCCTGGAATCATTGGTTGGTGTAGCTATGGCCTCAACCCATTTGGAAACATAATCAACTGCCACCAATATGTACTTGTTAGAGTAAGAAGAAGGGAAAGGTCCCATAAAATCCATACCCCAAACATCAAAGATTTCCACTTCCTGGATATTGTTCAACGGCATTTCATGTCGCCTAGAAATATTCCCAGTTCTCTGACAGTTATCACATGCCTCCACAAACTTCTTTGCATCCTTGTATAAAGTGGGCCAGTAGAAGCCACTCATCAATACTTTTGCTGCAGTTCTCTCACCTGCAAAATGTCCACCATATGCAGAACCATGACAATGCCACAACACATCCTTCTGTTCTTCCTTTGGAATACACCGTCGGATCACACTATCTGAACATCTATAGAAAAGATATGGCTCATCCCAAATGTATCTCTTAACATCATGCAGAAATTTCTTCCTCTGTTGCCATGTTAAATCCTTAGGCATCAATCCAGCAGCTTTATAGTTGGCAAAATCAGCAAACCATGGTGGGGTACTGATAGATAAGAATTTATCCCCAACCATCTCTGTTACAGCACATATTGTCAAAACATGTTCATCAGGAAACTCTTCTCTGATCACTACTTCCGGTCCTTCTTGAAGTTCTTTTTCTGTAATCCTGGATAAGTGATCAGCCACCAAATTTTCAACTCCCTTTTTGTCCTTGATTTCTACCTCAAACTCTTGCAACAGTAACAACTAGCGGAGCAATCTGGGTTTAGCATCCTGCTTGCTTAACAAATACTTTAAAGCTGCATAGTCAGTGTAAACAATAACTTTTGATCCTAACAGATATGGCCTGAATTTGTTAAATGCATACACAATAGCCAGTAATTCTTTTTTTGTAGTAGCATAATTCTTTTGTGCATCATTTAAGATCTTACTGGCATAGTAAATAACATGCAACAATTTATTCACTCTTTGGCCCAATACCACTCCTACGGCATAGTCACTGGCATCACACATTAATTCAAATGGTAATGAAAAATCAGGTGCCATCATGATAGGTGCAGTGGTCAACTTTTCTTTTAAAACGTGAAATGCATGCAAACATTCATCATCAAACAGGAATTCTTGGTCCTTAACTAATAACTTGCATAAGGGCTTAGCAATTTTTGAAAAATCTTTTATGAACCGCCTATAAAATCCTGCATGACCAAGAAAACTCCTCACACCCTTAACATTTACAGGTGGAGGAAGTTTCTCTATCACAGAAATTTTTGCCCTGTCCACCTCAATTCCATTCCTAGACACCTTGTGTCCAAGAACTATACCTTCTGTCACCATAAAGTGACACTTCTCCCAGTTCAAAACCAAATTACAGTATTGACATCTTTTCAAAACAGAATCTAAATTCCCTAAAGATACATCAAAATCAGAACCAAATACAGAAAAATCATCCATAAAAATTTCAATGCATTCTTCTATCATATCAGAAAAAATGGAAAGCATGCACCTTTGAAATGTGGCAGGAGCATTGCATAAACCGAAAGGCATCCTCCGGTATGCGAATATTCCATATGGACATGTAAAAGTAGTCTTCTCCTGATCCTCTGGTGCCACAGCTATCTGATTGTACCCTGAATAACCGTCCAAGAAGCAATAGAAAGCATGTCCTGCCAACCTCTCTAGCATCTGATCCAAGAAAGGAAGTGGAAAATGATCCTTCCTGGTTGCCTTATTCAGCCTCCGGTAATCAATGCACATTCTCCAGCCAGTGATTGTCCTTGTGGGAATCAACTCATTGTTCTCATTTTTCACCACAGTCATCCCCCCTTTCTTGGGCACGGTCTGCACAGGACTCACCCAAGCACTGTCTGAAATTGGGTAAATCATCCCAGCATCAAGCAACTTCACCACCTCCTTCCTCACTACTTCCTTCATAGTGGGGTTGAGTCTCCTCTATGGTTGCCTTACTGGTTTGACCTCTTCTTCCATCAATATTTTGTGGGTGCAAAAGGAAGGATTAATACCCTTAAGATCTGAAAACTGCCATCCAATAGCCATTTTATTCTTCTTGAGTACCTTAATCAACTTCCCTTCTTCCTCATCAGACAACATTGAATTAATGATTGCTGGATATGTTTGATCATCCCCAAGGAACACATACTTCAAATGTGAAGGTAATTCTTTAAGTTCTACCTTAGGTGCTCCTTTTGGAATGTCATCAATCTTCTTCTCAAGTTCTTCCACTTCTGGCTCTTCTTGGTAATCCTTTGTACCTGTCTCTTCTTCTGATCTTTGTTCCTCAACTGGGAATTCTTTTTTTTTATTCACTTCTTCCACAACCTCCTGTATCACATCCAATCTAAAACAATCCTCCACATCAACAGGATGCTTGATGGTTTCAAATACATCAATTGTGACTGTTTCCTCATCCACCCTTAGCAACAACTTTCCTTGTTCAACATCTATCAAAGATCTTGCAGTTGCTAAAAAGGGTCTTCCTAACAATAAAGGACTTTCTGTATCCTCTTCCTCTATGTCAAGAATCACAAAATCCACTAGAAAAATAAACTTATCTACCTTGACCAAGACATCTTCAACCACACCTTCAGGCCTCTTGATAGATCTATCTGCAAGATGTAGAATAAGATTGGTCTTTTTCAAAGTGTTAATTCCCAAAGCTCTACATACTGTCAACGACATCAAGTTTATACTGGCTCCCAAATCACACAATGCCTTTCCCACCTCCACATCTCCTATAGCAATAGAGATACTGAAGCTTCCTGGATCTTTCATTTTTGTTGGAAGCTTCTTCTGGATTAGGGCACTACACTCTGCTGTTACAGCCACTGTCTCACCATCAGTTAATTTCCTCTTCTTAGTAAGAAGATCCTTCATGAATTTTGCATAGTGAGGCATATTTTCCAGTGCTTCAGAAAATGGTATGTTAATTTGTAAATTTTTGAAGATATCCAGAAATCTTGCATAGTGCTGTTTCTGAATCTCTTGCTTCAACCTCTGAGGGTAGAGAACTTTAGCATGGGGAGCTAAAATAACTGGCTGTTCTTTCTTGTCAGCCATCTTCTTCTTTTCCCACTTCATCATCTTTTGTGGGGAATCATTTTTACCAACTTCTACCTCTCCTTCATTCTTATTGTCCTTCCCTTCCTCTTCTTTGTCAATTCCAACTATAACATCTCTTACAACTACTTCCTTATCACTTTTCTCATTTCTCATTTTCTCTACTTCATCATCAGAGACTACATCTTCAACCACAACCTCTTCTTCATTCTTTTTATTTTCCACCTTCTTTTTCCCTGGTTGAAGTACCAACCCACTTCTTGTCATAATTGCTTTACAGTGCTCCTTAGGATTCACTAGTGTATCACTTGGAAATTTCCCTTGTGGTCTCTCTGATATCTGTCTTGATAATTGACCAATCTGGGTCTCCAAATTTCTGATTGATGCTTCCTGATTTCTGAAAGAAGTTCTGGTCTCCTGCATGAAAGAGTTGTCTCTTCCCTGAATGAAGTAGAACCCTGAATATAATCCTGAGTTGTCTTAGATAACTGAGCAAACGCTTTCTCCCATGCAGCAGGATCACTTGACTGCTCCTTCATATGTGGTGGTGGAGGATGTAATGGTGGATTTAATTGATGGTTGGAACTATAGCTGAATCCTGGGTGTTGATTCTTGTTTTTCCATGGTGGCATATAAACATTCTTTCCCTGATTGTTGTAGTTCCTTTGATTATTCTGATCATACCACACTCCATTCACCTCTGCTTGTTCTGATGATCCCCCATAATCACACTCCTCTGTCACATGGCCCTTGCCACAGATAGCACATACACTCTTTGTTTCCACAGAAGCTACCTTTTGTGAAGAGAGTTGCTTAATAAGGGTATCTAATTGTTGCTGTTGTTGTCTCTGTGTCTGCATCAGTTGATCATTCCTTGCCGACAGAGCATCATACCCATCCAACCTGATAATTCCTGTCCTTCTGTCAGCCACTGGGGCATTATCAAATTCTTGAGATGCTAATGACTCAAAGATATCCAAGGCTTCTTGAGGGGTCTTGGTAGTCAATGATCCACCAGCAGTGGCATGCACCAAGGTTCTAGTGTTAGTGGTCATTCCTTGCAGGAAGATTGCTGCTTGTTGCCATGCCTCAATTCCATGCTGTGGACATTTCCTCAACAAAGTCTTGAATCTCTCCCAAGCCTCATAAATAGATTCTGACTCTTTCTGCTTAAAGCTTGTAATCTCATCCTTCAACTTGGCCCTCTTGGATGCTGAGAAAAACCTTTGCAAGAACTTGGTTTGCAAATCATCCCAAGTTGTTATACTTCCTTGTGGCAATGATTGCAGCCATCTCCTTGCATCATCTGTCAGTGAATGAGTGAATAGTCTCAACAGAATTGCATCTCTTGTGACACCATTTATCTTCACAGTATCACTCAACAATAGGAAGTTCTCTATGTGCAAGTAAGGGTCCTCTGCACTGGTTCCAGCAAACTGATCCTTCTGCACCAAATGTATCAAAGCAGGCTTCATTTCAAAGTTGTTGGGCTCCACTGTTGGGCGCACAACACTCCCAATTGGAGGAATCACTGCAGGAGTCATGTACTCTCCCAGTGTCCTCTGTGGTGGTGGTGGTCTGTGATTCTCTGCCATTATATCTTCCTGATTAACCGTACTTGATTCACCAATTTCTTGCAACTGTCTCCTTTGCCTGGCTACCCTTTTGTGCTTCCTCAATGTCCTTTCTAATTCTGGATCATACAACAACAAATTTGGATCAAGTGTACCTCGCATATACCAGAATCAAAATTGACCAGAAACTTAACATAAACTAAAATACTGAAAATAAAAGGATTCAATCTCAGAATTCTATAGTATCAGTTAGTGTTGAAAAACAAATTCCCCAGCAACGGCGCCAAAAACTTGTTGGACGTTTAGCAAGTGCACTAATCGTACAAGTAATAAAATGATGAGTAAAGATCGTTCCCACGAGGAATTGTGTTCAAACACCAATATACCATAGAAAACTAATTTGAATCAAATAAGAGTTTGTAAAAATCATGAATAATTTGTCACCAGAAAATTGATTGTAAGTAATTTGACACAAAGTAAATATGGATTAGGAATTAATACAAACAACAAGTAGTCAGAAAACAACTTTCCTCCATGATAACCCATATAAAAATTGATCATATGATGAATTCCTTTCCATGTGATGTTAATCAACCTTTTACTTATCATCAAGATGTAATCCCTTACTACCCTGATAGATACATTAATTAGAAACCCCGATCCCTTGGTGATCTCTTTCTTAATACATGCATGAAATGCTAAGGTTTTAAGATTACATCAGAATTCTAGCATCAATCCCTTGAGTACTACAATTCTGATGTTGAGATTATCAAATACAGAAGTCATATAAACATTCCTGTTCTATACTACTTCTTTGATAGAAATAATTAACTCAGAAAATCTCAAATCAACACATGAAAAATACTTCATCATATTAATCAAATCAACATAATATTATCATGGAGTTCCATTGCATTCAGATTACAAAGACTCTACTCAAACATGACTAAGGAATAAATAAGAGAAGAAGAAACAAACTTCATTTCCATGTTGAAAGTCTTCAATCTCCAAACTATTACAAGGAAATCCTAATACAAAAACTAAGAGAATTTAGAGAGAAGTCAGACTAAGTTTAAGAGAGAGAGTTCAGATCCCTCAGATCCAGATATAAGTGTCAAGGCTTTGCCTTATATAGTGTTACAATTAAAAACAGAAAACTGATGTGGGCGCTAAAACGTCCATAAGTGGCCGTTTTAGCGTCCATGCTTTACGTATGCTCAACTGCTTTTAACTGATTTCAACGCTAAAACGTTAAGGAATGACCGTTTTAGCGTCCAAACTTGGTGAATGCTCAACTAACTTTAACTGACTCCAACGCTAAAACTCTTGATTTGGACGTTTTAGCGGTGAAGACCAGAGTCTTTTTCCACTTTAGGGCGCTAAAACGCTTATTGCAGGCCGTTTTAGCGTCCAAGACCAGCAATTTTCCATCTTCTTAGTGCAGCAGCGCGCTAAAACGCTTTGTGTGGGCGTTTTAGCGCTCATCACCAGCAAGTTTTGGCCTCTTCCTGTAGCAGGGCGCTAAAACGCTCAGTGTGAACGTTTTAGCGCTCAACACTTAGGCAATTTTTCTCCTCTTGAGCTCCAGAATCTTCTTCCTTCTCCAGTTGTCTTTCAAGCTTGCTTTTCCTACAAGAATCATACAAATTTCCAATAAAGCTCTTGAACTTGTAATTGAGGACATCTTAGGACATTAACCTAGTTTTTCATCATTTAATCACACAATTTGATCCTAATTCCTGCTAAAAACCATGATGAACTAAGGGTTCATCAAGGGTAAATCATCCCTGCATCTAACAGTTTAACTACCTCTTTCCTTACCACCTTTTTCCTTACCACCTCTTTCATGGTTGGATTGAGTCTCTGATGTGCCTCTGGCAAGTGTGGTTTTTCCATGTTAAAATTGATAAGAATTGAGTCATAAGAGAGCAATTTAAATACATATTTGCTATTTATATTGATTCTTTCTATGTCAATAATATTCACCTTTTGGTTGTGTTTTTACATGAAGTGAAAATTACAAATTATAAAAAGCCTGTTGACGCGATTCCACACGCACGGATGTATCACACTACAAATACCAGAGAATTGGCGCTAGTTGGCGCCAGAATGGCGCAAACTAGCGCCACCATGCCACCTTGCGCCAATTGAAGAGAAGTGGAGCCACCAAAGTGAAGCAGATGGCGCCTCCCAGCACCATGGCGCCACTAGGCGCCCACAAGAAGAATAATGGCGCCATTAGGCGCCCAACAAGAAGAGAAGTGGCGCCCCTAGGCGCCCAAAATGAGAAGGATGATGCCAACTGGCGCCGAGTCACGGGAATTGCAGCATACATTGGGTAGGAAGTTGGCGCAAACGTGCGCCAAACCCGCGCCAACTGGCGCCGGGTTGCGAGAAAATTACACCGTCTTTCTGCGGGGGTATTTTTGGAAGAAGGAAAAAAATAAGTTTATAAATAGGATCCTTGTGCTAGACCTAGAGATATCGGATTCAAACCTAATTCTTTTGAAAGGAGGCCGACGACAGAGCTCAGGAGGATTCTTCCACAGTTCTTCTTCTTCATCTATTTCTCTGTAATTTTATGCTTTTGAATATTGAATTATTTTTAGCCATGATTATGCTTGGCTAGTTTTCTTTTATTGTAGTTAGGGTCACGAGCCCTATGTGAACCCTTGTTACGATGGATTGATTTAGTTTTATTCATTTATATAATTATCTTTGTCTCTACCTTGTGCGTATTTTCTATTTTCTTTATTAGAACTGATCAATCTGATAGTTGGGAATAGTTTGAGGGTTAGAACCCTAGATAGGAATATTGGGGTTTTGATCTTGAAAGGGGGTAGGACAACAATTGGTATGCATGCAAGGAATAGATGTGTATTTAATTGTGGATGCTTAAATTATTGCGTTCATTGCTTAATACCATGAGGAACATTGCAAGGAATTGGGGTTCCAATTGGAGGTTAAAGGGTTAACCTTGCAAGGAATTGAGGGTTAACTAATAAATATTTTTATATAATAATTTATCCGAGTAATTATATGAATAAATATTGTGAATCAATCCAAAGTAAGAAGTGGGGATCATAAGGTGAGTGCGCTCTAGCTACAATATTTTTCTCATATTTTTAAAATCAAATCTCATTGTTATTGTTTTATTCCTCTTAAATAAAAATATAAAAACAAGTCTTTATTTTTATTTCATATTGTTACTCAATTTCAATTCACAATTTTCCAAACAACAAATCGAGTTTTCCAACTTAAAGGGACTGGTTATTGTAGTACTTGGTTTACAATCCCTGTGGAGACGATACTTTACTTACTCATTATATTACTTGTGCGATCGGTATACTTGTCGGAGAGCATCAAGTTTTTTTTTTTATATAAATGAATAAAACTAAATCAATCCATCGTAACAAGGGTTTACATAGGGCTCGTGACCCTAACTACAATAAAAGAAAACTAGCCAAGCATAATCATGGCTAAAAATAATTCAATATTCAAAAGCATAAAATTACAGAGAAATAGATGAAGAAGAAGAACTGTGAAAGAATCCTCCTGAGCTCTGCCGTCGACCTCCTTTCAAAAGAATTAGGTCTGAATCTGATATCTCTAGGTCTAGCACAAGGATCCTATTTATAAACTTATTTTTTTCCTTCTTCCAAAAATACCTCTGCGGAAAGACAGTGTAATTTTCTCGCAACCCGGCGCCAGTTGGCGCGGGTTTGGCGCACGTTTGCGCCAACTTCCTGCCCAATGTATGCTGCAATTCCCGTGACTCGACGCCAGTTGGCGTCATCCTTCTCATTTTGGGCGCCTAGGGGCGCCACTTCTCTTCTTGTTGGGCGCCTAATGGCGCCATTATTCTTCTCGTGGGCGCCTAGTGGCGCTAGGTGCTGGGAGGCGCCATCTGCTTCACTTTGGTGGCTCCACTTCTCTTCAATTGGCGCAAGGTGGCATGGTGGCCCTAGTTTGCGCCTTTATGGCGCCAACTAGCGCCAATTCTCTGGTATTTGTAGTGTGATACATCCGTGCGTGTGGAATCGCGTCAACAGGCTTTTTATAATTTGTAATTTCCACTCCTCTTTTTCCTGTAAAAACACAACCAAAAGGTGAATATTATTGAGATAGAAAGAATCAATATAAATAGCAAATATGTATTTAAATTGCTCTCTTATGACTCAATTCTTATCAATTTTAACATGAAAAAACCACACTTGCCAGAGGCACATCAGTCTCCTATGCGGCTACCTCAGGTTTAATATCATCCTCCATTAGAATTTTATGAGTACAAAAGGAAGGGTTTATACCTTTTAGGTCGGAGAAGGACCATCCTATGGCAGCTTTGTGTTTCTTCAGCACCTTGAGGAGTTTTTCTTCTTCACCGGTTGCCAGTTCATTATTGATGATGACTAGATATGTGTTGTTTTCACCAAGGAAAGCAAAGTTCAAATTTAGAGGTAACTCCTTAAGCTCCACCTTCGGTGCTCCAAGAGGGATGTCATCTATTTTTCTTTCTAGTTCTTCCACTACTGGTTCTTTATCAGCTATTTCAACTTCTTCGTTGATTTTTTCTAACTCGAGTGGGGAACTCTCCTCTTTCATAGTATCATCAATTGCTTCTTGTATTATGTCAATCATAAAATAGTCTCCTCCGTGTGATAGATGTTTCATTGATTCGAAGACATCGATGGGGACTGTTTCTTCGTTCATCCTCAGCATCAGTTTTCCTTGCTCCACATCGATCATTGCTCTTGCGGTGGCTAAGAATGGCCTCCCGAGCAGTAGGGGAGTCTCGGCATCTTCTTCCATATTCAAAATTACAAAATCTGCAGGGAAAATAAATTTGTCAATTTTAACTAAAACATCTCCAATTACCCTATCTAGTCGTCGGGTTGATCTGTCTGCTAACTGGAAAGAAACTATAGTCGGCTTTAGTTCTTTAATTCCAAGAGCTTTGCACATAGATAGCGGCATCAGATTTATACTCGCTCCCAGATCGCATAGTGTTTTTCTTACTTCAATATTTCCTATGGCTATAGGGATACTGAAGCTGCCTGGATCTTTCAGCTTGGGAGGAAGTTTCTTCTGAATGATTGTGCTGCATTCCTCTGTCAGGGCCACTGTTTCGCACTCCTTCAGCTTGCGCTTCTTTGATAGAAGGTCTTTCATGAATTTCGCATAGTTCGACATGCTTTCCAGGGCTTCTGCGAACGGAATGTTTACTTGCAGCTTCTTGAAGATATCCAGAAATTTGGTGTATTGTTGTTTCTGGATTTCTTGCTTCAACCGCTGTGGGTATGGAACTCGTGCATAGGGAGATGGATCTGCCGGTTTTGGTTGCCGGTCCAGAGCTTTCTTTTTCTCCAATTTGAACAGCTTCTTCTCCGGACAGCTCTTTTCCACTTCTTCTGCATCATTTTCTTTCTCCTTTTCAGCTACAGGTTCTTCTTCTTTCTTCTTCTCCACTGTTGGCTTTTCCACAGGTTGGATCACGATCCTACTTCTAGTAACAATTGAATTACATTGAGCATTTGGGTTTGTACCTGTGTTACTTGGGAAGGTGCCATGGGTTCTTTCAGCAAATTGTTTTGATAGCTGACTAATTTGAGTCTCCAAGTTCCAGATTGAAGCTTCTTGATTCCGGAATGATGCTCGTATTTCATCTCTGAAGGCATCTTCATTTTGAATGTAGTCTGATGTGGTCTTGGACAGCTGTGCAAAAGCCTTTTCCCATTCGGAAGTGGTGCCTTGAGGTGGAGGTTGTTGTTGTTGTTGCAATGGCAACAGAAGGTTCAGTTGATGGTTAGGCTTGTAACTAAACCCAGGGTGTTGGTTAGGATTTTTCTACCCTTGATTACAATATTGATTTCTTCCTGGATTGTTCTGGTTCTTTTGATTGTACCAGATGCCATTGACCTCTGCTGGTGACTTTTCAGTTGTTCTCATGTAGTCACAATCCTCTGTCGCATGAGCTTCTGCACAAATACCACATTTAATTTGAGAATTACTAACAGAAGAAACTTGAGAAAGATTAAATTGTTTAGTAAGAGCATCTAATTGTTCTTGTTGTTTATTGTGCATTTGCATCATTTGTTCATTTTGGGCTAAGATTGCATCATAGCCGTCGAGCTTCATGATTCCTGCTACCCTTTGTGCATTTGGGGCATTGTCAAATTCTTGAGAAGCTAAGGATTCTAACAATTCTATCGCTTCCTCTAGAGCTTCTGTTTTCAAGGAGCCTCCTACAGCAGCATTTACCAGTGTTCTTGTGTTGGACGTCATCCCTTGGAAAAAGATTCTTGCTTTCTCACATGCTTCAATTCCATGTTGAGGACACTTCCTGAGTAATCTCTTAAATCGCTCCTAAGCCTCGTACATATATTCTCTTTCTTTTTGTTCAAAAGAGGTGATTTTCGATTTAAGTTTTGCCATCTTTGAAGCTGAGAAAAATCTGGCCAAGAATTTTCTTGTTAAGTCATCCCAACTGGTTATGCTTCCTTCAGGTTGAGACTGCAGCCAAGCTCTTGCATCATCCTTTAGTGAGCATGGAAATAGCCTGAGCAAGATAGCGTCACGAGAAACTCCATTCACTTTCAACGTATCACAGTAAAGTAAGAAATCATCAAGATGACTATAGGGGTTCTTTGCGCTTCCTCCAGCGAACTGTTCTTTTTGAATCAATTGCAGCAGTGCCAGCTTTAGGTCGAAGTTGTTAGCTTCTATGGTCGGTCTAACAATGCTCGCCGTCTGTGGAACTCGGGCTGGAGCCATATAATCTCCCAAGGTCCTTGGAGCGAGTTGATTGTTTTCTGCAATCGGTTCCTCCTTAGGTTCCGTTGAACTTGAGGTTTCTTTTGCTTCTTTCACTTTCTTTGCTATTGCGTCCTTCCTAAGTTTCCTTTCTGTCTTTTCTATCTTAGGATCAAACTGCAAGATTCGTGGGTTAAGAGTACCTCACATAAACTAAGATTGAAAAGATGTGTAGAAAAAATATAAAACGCAAAACAGAAAACACAAATGAAAAATAAAAAATAAAAATAACAAAGAACGCATAAAATTAAAATATGCAGAAAATTGATGCAGAATTTTAATGCAGAAAAAAGAATGTTACTTCTAATGTTGAAGAATTCGATCCCCAACAACGGCGCCAAAAACTTGTTGCGACTCGGCAAGTGCACCGGTCGTAAAGTGATAAAAGTGTACTGAGTACGAGATCGTTCCCACGAGGATCGAAATTTCAAGAACTAGTTCTCTAATCGCGTTTTAGTTGGACAATCAAAAGTTGGATTGGAGAGGATTGTAGTTGAAGAACTTAAAAATTAAAGACAAGTAATGAGATGCAATTAAAGAAATTTCAGAATTAAAAAGTCAATTGAAAAAGATGATGATTGATTAAAAACGTAAAACAAGCGTAGTTAGGGTTACGACTTCTCCCAATATCCTCGTTATGTTATGAATTAAAGAGTCAAGAACTTTTTCTTAATATAATGCCAATCAATTCTTTCTAAGTTAATTAGGGCTCAATTCCTTGTTACCCTAAATCTATGTGATCTTGAAAGAACTCTAGTTCCCCGATTATTCCCCAAGAAAACATGCATTAAGATCAAGAATTACAAGATTGCACAATTTCCCTATGCCTATTCCTAGATCACAAGGATTATGATAAATTTATCCAATCAGGGTTCATGCACCAACATCCCTATTGTCATACAATTCCCCAAAATCATTCTATAAGGAGCAAACTCATAGAAAGCATTGAAAACAGATAAATTTATTCAATTATAAAAAGAAAAGAATTCAAGAACAATTTAATCCATAAACATAAACGATTCAATTGGGTTCCATCTACCCCTAACTACATAAAAATCTAGGCTAGCATGCTGAATTGAAAAACAATAGTAAATAAAAGATAACCCTAAGCCTCCGTTGGCGTGATGTTGACTTGGTTCCTCAGTGTTCCAGCGCTCCGCAACAGGATTCCTCCTTCAGGTCTCTATGTAATTCTCTGGACTTGTGAATTGGTGTTTTGGTCTTGACCCTCAGCTCCTTATTTATAATCATTGGAGTTGTATCCTTCATTCAATCTCCCAATGAATCCGTATCAGATTTGTAATTGATTCCATAGTTGTTTCCTTTTTGCATTTAAAATCTTGTAGATTGGTGACAGATTATTGACTTTGAATCTTGTTATAATCTTTCTTCAAGCTTCCAATGGATCTCTATGAATCAAGGTCGATATGTTTCCGTTTTAATCTCAGATATCACAATCTGTATCCCTTGGAAAATCTTAGTTGAATCTTGGGCTGATGAGTTCGTACAGGGACATTTTAGCGTGCTATTTGTGCGCTAAAATGTTTTCTTAGTGCATTCATGTCTGCCTCTGGGCTTTTTGGCGTGCTAGTGGTGGCCAAAACATCCTCTTCGAAAGGTATCTTGTTGCTTCTGGAGCGTTTTGGCGCTATTGTTGGCCGCCAAAACGCTTTGGTCCATGGAGTTATTGTTGTTTTCTTCATCTTGAGCGTTTAATCGTTATTCTTGGACGCCAAAATGTCCTATTCCCGCTTGTTCATACTTGAAATCTTGCTTCTTTGAGGTTTGAACTCATCTAGTTGTATTACTTTGGTTCCAAAGGGCCATAATAGATGTCAAAAATCTTTTGAATTAAGAAATATAACAACATGTTAGCAAGATATTCAATTATTGTGACTTCACGGTATAAAACCATAGTAAACCATGGTTCCATGCAATTCATGATATATTTCAAGTGTAATTAAGTCTAAAACTATGGTAAACCAAGGGTTTATCAATAATCCCATTTTTAAGGGTCCAAACGCGATCTGGAGTCCAATGACTCCATAAACAGATATTTATTAACATCTTAAGAACTTAGAAACACATTCCTTTACTCAAATGATCCGAGTTTTACTTTTTAACCGATTAAACAAGCTTAAATCATCAAAAACACAAAGAGGTGATCATTGTATACCTAAGCTCCAAAACTCCGAAAATGGCACTAACTTGGAGCCTCCAATGCAGCTCAAAGGTACTAACTCTAAGAAACCACGAAAAAGTACTACAAGGTTGGACCTTTACACTCAAAGGTGGCTCCTTGAAGCTCAAAACGACAAGAACAAGGCTCCACTCAACCAACTCAGAAAAACAACCCCTAGACATCCAAACTCTGAAGCTAAAACTCCGAAAAGAAGTGTTTCCCTCGCTCACAGTGCAAGCTCACACCAAGCTATGGTGTTTAGGTGAAGAAACAAGGTAGAAAGATGAGTTCTTTAGGGATTTCTATGGAGGAAAGCTCAAATCTTGAGAGGAGAAGAAGGTGGCAGCAGCTGGACAACAACTCTCACGTAGGAATTGGCTGAGTATCAGCCTAGGGCATTGTGCCCTTGAGTATATATAGGTGGTTTAACATAACCACACAATATTAGCACTAATAGCTATGCTTAGCATTTTAATCCCAAACTTTAGAATCTGAACCTAATCAATTTTCCAAGATTTATCATAATTTTATTTTATTTTTCACAGCACCTTTCCGGTACGCGCTTTTACATAACCAGTATCAGTTCTGGCACCAATTCTCATTATTTTGACTTGAAACTAGAAATCACAGTCCTACATATTATTCTAGGAATATTCATAGACTTATTATAATTTTTTGGGATACTTCATCGGTACGCATTTATACCGAGGAGCAGAACCGCTATCTGCACTTTTCATCAGAAAAATGGCTTTCAACATTATTAAATACTTACCATAATTATTTAAGCCTTCTCATAATTATTAAGGTCAATTATGGAATTATTTCCTAATTTCTCATAATTAATTAATTAACTTCCTTAATTAATGGTGGGGGTTCTTACAGGCTTCTTGCCCGCCACCCCGACACCACTGCTACCTCCTGAAATAAAGTCCCCAAAGCGGGGTAAGATATACGAATATATCTCAGTAACCCAGAGGCTCTGGAGAATACTCCGCCCAATGGCTCACTTCGATGCATATAAATAATATAACATAACATCTGAAAACGGGATAAAGGAAAGGATTTAGTGTAGTAGGGAAACATAGGGATACAAAATACGACGAAGCTGGAATGGTCAATGCCAAAACCACGCAACTCCCAGCCTATTGGCCTCTGCATATTAGTCTACGGGTTTGAAACCAAGGTGTGTTCCCAGAACATCAACTAAGGTGTGTTCCCAGAACATCAAGCAAGGCACCCTCCATCCATATCCACCCGAGACTTCCTAGTGTGCTCCTATCCGGATCACACACCACGACCTCAGGTCAACTGGAACTCCCTCACGGAGACCTATTCAGTGGAAGTCTGTAACGCCCGAAGGCAAACAATCTACTGGCCAGAGACACAGTACATCCTATGTACCACCACACATGCAATACGCATGAACATGTTATCCCATATCATTTACATACATTTCCTACCATTATCCTCAATGGGCATGGTGGAACACACAAGGGGATCAAACCCCAGTACCAAGGGATTACCTTACTAATTTCCTTCTCGTAGCTCCAATGCAATACTTCCCCGAGCTAGGTACAACAAAAATGCCTACACATAGGACATTCCCAATTTAATTTCCATTCACCAATTACATGCCAATTATCAAGCATAAATGCATGATTCAAAATACTTACCACAACCCTTTTGGTCCGGGACCAAGGGCAACCCACCAAGCTCACGGTTCAGGGTTCAAATCCGCGAAAGACAACCTACAATGACCATATACGTATCATCAAAACACGGTAAATCCACCAAAGTCCAAAAACATCAAAATCCTCCCCTACACCATGGTAGGTTCGGCCTTTATAGTGTTAAAATAAAAAATATTTTTTTGCATTTTCTTTTTATTTTTCTTAAGCATTCTAAGACTACCACAATGTCATTTTAGGTGCCAAATTTCATCCTATATCATCACAACCTCATTTTGTCATTAATTTTACTCTAGGTCCAATTACCAATTCCACAAACCAACCACTTTTTCCTTTGATTTTCAAAGCATCCAACCATCACACAACCCTTCTAATTACCATTTAACAACCCAACATATCAATCGTACAATTTCACAACATCAAATCCTCATTTTTCCTCTCATGGCCGAATTGTACCTAGCCACACACCAAGGATTTTTCAATTCAATTCAATTATTCCACACCTCATACAATCCTATTATTAACTCATACAACAACTCAATTACACAATCCTAAAATCAACCAACATCACAAAGTCATGGTATTTCACCCAATTTTTCCTAAGTTAAAACTCAATTTTCACCAATAAATTTTATGACATACATCACTCCGAAACATCATTCTAAGACATATTTATCTAATACACAATTTCCATTTGAGCTCTCTAACAACACCAATTCATACAAGGGACTCTACGGTTCATAAATTAATCCAATCAGTCCAACCAATAAAATGTGATGAAACTTACTCAATAGCTTGGCCTAGGACTCCTGGACAACATACTAAACCATTGGAGAACCAAACAACTCCAGGAGTGCAAATCTAAACACCATGGCCGCGGGTTTGGTTGGGATTTTCTCAAAATCTAAGGAGTTTCATGGCTCAAGGCTACCACCATTGTGTTTGGGAGATGATTTCCAACAAGTTTCAAGAAAAACTTTCCTTGATTTGGTTGTGTTTTGAGTGAGTTAAGAAGGAGAGAAGTTTTGAAGAAAAACTTGCACAATAATGGGGAAGGGTCACGGGTTTGGAGAGAGGAAGAGAGTGGGAGGAAAAGAGTGAATAGGACAATGCACATGTGGCATGTCATACTTAAGTGGGGTGGGTCCCACCGCCACCTCACGCGATTCAAATTAATTCGAAACTCTCGCCTAATCCACTAAACGTCCATAATTTCATAACCTATTTAGAAACTCTAATTTTTAACATTAACCATTGTCCTTTAATTACCCTTGATCAGATGAATCCGGTGTTTTCCGGTCGTTCGGAGGAATTATAGTTTTAAGTTGTTACGCGCGATGTAGGCACGCTTCCCCAAACTTACTAATTTTCGTCAATTTTCATCAAAAATCATATTTTCTAGTCATAATACCATTTATAACTTATATTCAAACCTAGAGCTCAAAATTCAATCGACACGCTTTACGGTGGAACTGTACCGCGGTATTTTTACCCGGTAAAAACACTATTCACCGAAATTTCTGAAACTTGCCTAACCACTCAATTTTTCATTCTGAATCCATTTCCATGATTTTTTTATCATTTGAGACCTCCTACTCAATTTTACCTTCCTAGGGTTGCGTGTTTGGCTAATTACCGTTTTACCCTTCCTTTGTATTTTGACCTAATTTTCAGAATTTTCACTAATCCTTCCCTTTAATCCAATATTAATATATTAATATATATTTTGTAATTGCGAGGTGTTATATTCACCCCCCGTTTTTGAAAATTTGTCCGCAAAATTAAATCATACATGTCCGCTAACTCAGGATACAACCGGAGAATCTCATCCTCCCGTTTCCAAGTAGCCTCCTCAGGTGTACGTCTTTCCCATTGAATCTTTAGCATTGTAATATTTTTACTTCTTAGCCTCTTCTCACTGCGGTCAAGGATATCAATAGGACAAACAGGAGTCTTCAAATTCTCCCAAATCTCAATATCATCTGGTATCACCACATGTGATTCATTCGAAATATAACGTCGTAGCTGCGATACATGGAAAACGTCGTGCAGATTCGACAACTGTGGGGGCAAGGCAAGCTGATAGGCCACTAATCCCACTCTTTTCATTATCTGATACGGCCCAATAAACCGAGGACTCAGCTTCCTTGCGCCCAATGCACGGCCAACACCCGTAACTGGAGATAACCGCACAAATACATTATCACCTTCTTCAAATTCCAGCGGTCTGTGTCTATTATCATAGTAACTTTTCTGTCAATTTTGTGCTTGTTTAAGTTTAACTTTTCTGTCAATTCGGCCCAAATCTCTCTTTATCACCTACCTCAGTCGAACAAGTAGGAGTGCGACATCTCCGTCCGTACAATTCCTCATACGGTGCCATGCCCAGACTGGAATGAAAACTGTTATTATAAGAAAATTCCATCAATGATAAGTACATGTCCCAAGCATTACCCTGCTCCAGTGTGCAAGCTCTCAGCATATCCTCAAGTGTCTGTATGGTCCTCTCAGTCTGACCATCAGTCTGCAGGTGATACGCAGTGCTCAGCCTGAGCTGAGTGCCAAAAGCCTGCTACAAGGCTCCCCAAAAGCGAGAAGTAAATTTCAGGTCCCGATCACTGACAATACTAACCGGTATCCCGTGGAGCCTTATAATCTCCTTTACATATAACTTAGCTAATTTCTCCGTAGAGAAATCCACTCGCACTAGCAGAAAATATGCAGGCTTCGTAAGCCTGTCCACTATAACCCAAATTGAATCATAACCAGCTTGAATCCGAGGCAAACCAACAACGAAATCCATAGAGATGCTCTCTTATTTCCACTCTGGTATATCCAATGGCAGAAGTAAACCAGCAGGTTTTTGATGTTCTATTTTTACTTTCTGACAAATTAAGCACCTCGATACATACTCAGCAACATCCTTCTTCATCCCAGGCCACCAAAATTTATCTTTTAAATCTTGATACATTTTTGTGGCACCTGGGTGGATAGCATACTTGTTAGTATATGGATGTCCTAGAGACAATCTTTTGATTAGATTAGGACATATGTGGACCTTTTTATATTGTCGCAAATAAATAATAAGCACTCATTATCCTGTTTCATATTTTGTCTCAATATTATTGTTAATATATTATATGAGTAACTGGATAAATGTAAGAACTCGTACCGTTAGTTAAGGTAATTAATTAATTAAATGTGATCATTAGGAAATAATTCCATAATTGACCCTAATAATTATTATGAGGCTTTAATAATTATAGTAAGTGAGTAAGAATGCTGAAAGTCGCTTTTCGGACGAAAAGTGCAGATACCGGTTCTGCTACTCGGTATAAATGCGTACCGATGAAGTATCTCAGAAAATTATAATAAGTGCATGATAATGAGAACTGGTACTGGCTATGGAAAAGCGCGTACCGGAAAGGTGCTCCGAAAAATATAATAAAAATATTATAAATCTTGTAAAATTGAGTAGGTTCAGAATTCCGAGTTTGAGATTAAAATGCTAAGCGTAGCTATTATTGCTAATATTGTGCGTCTATGAATTAAGTGGCTATATATACATAAGTTGGGCACAAAACCCTAGACACCTTATGACTCCTACGTGAATGGAGGCTGACCATTTGCTCTAAACACTGTTCCATTGCCTTGGTGCTTCTTTTGTGTGAGTTTGAAGCCATTCCTTCTACTTTCTTCATCTAAACACCTTGTTGAGTGTGGTTGAGACTTGGGTGAGTGAAAAGCTTTGTATTCTGAGCTTGGGTGACTGTTTGAGTCTGTTTTGAGGGGCTGAGTTGGTGTATCCTTTGGTGTTAGCCTTTGTTCTTGCCATTGGAGGCTTCAAGAAGCCATTTTTGGTGAGGAAGAAGCTTGGTGTTATGCCATTTTCGTACACTTCAAAGTCAGAACCCTTGGGAGTTTCAAGTGAGCACCAAGAGCCTTTCTTTTCTGAGGTTGAAGCTTGGGTAAGTGTTACCAACCTAAGATCATGAGTTTTAATGGTTAAAAGAGGTGTCTTGGCATGTGTAATGAGTTAAACAAGTAACCAACTTTGATATGAACTTAAAAGAGGTTAAACATGCATGCTTGGACGTTGGAATGGGTTAAAAACCCAACCTTTGGAAGGATATCTCGCGAAATGCAGAACTGCATTCTGTCGCGAAATTCCGGATATGCATATCCGGATATTGGGGATCTGGATATTGGCAAAGAGATATCCGGATATGCCCCCGACAAATATCTGAATATTCTGGGTTTCGAAGAACAGTGAAGGCACTGTTCATACAGATTGCTATTGTGGGTTTGTGGACCGATGATTGGCTAGTTTGGACTTCTGTAATAATTGAACTAAGTCAGAATCAAGTGATTAAGGGCTTGAGGCTTTGTGAGGAGCCTAAAGACGTAAAACGTAAAAGAGAAGCGTTGTCTTTATGTTTATGCTTATGAGCTATGTGTATTGATATGTTTGCTGGTCCAAATTCGATTGTGATTCTGCTGTGTTTGAACTTTGAGCA
Organism: Gastrolobium bilobum; assembly: GCF_033153095.1. Lineage (NCBI taxonomy): Eukaryota > Viridiplantae > Streptophyta > Magnoliopsida > Fabales > Fabaceae > Gastrolobium > Gastrolobium bilobum. Next base: position 20,099 of record NW_026899304.1, read on the forward strand.
TTGGTTGGACTCTTGGCGTGGATAGCTAGCTTGCAAGGTAAGCTTTCGTGTCCTTAGTTTTGCCATTGTTAGTTCCACCATGTCCCATGGGGGGATGGTTAATATGAATGATGTGTTTACATGCTTTTATACTTTGAAATGCTGTTGAGTTGTTATATGCAATGTTCCTTTATGATATGCATGTGGTGTTCCACCTATACGGTAAGCCTGAGTATGTGATGCATACAAGATGGTGAGGCTGTGGGTGAGATGCAAGCGATGTTCCTTGTACTACTGTAGGTAATAGACGTATTCCTACATTTCTCTGGCCAGTAGAATAGTGATAACGCACATGGCATGAATATCTGTTGAACTGCATAGTTTTGGAACTGATATTGGAAATTACTGCTTTTGAACTTATATTGCACATGTAAGTGAGCTTGGGGTGGAAGATCCTTGAGGACCCCTTGTCTTACTGAGATTTCTTGTTTAGAGATCTCACCCCACGTTTGGGGACGCTTATTTCAGGTTCAGGTAACCTAGGGGTTGAGACCTCGGGGTGGCAGGAGGCCAGAGCTTAGTTGATTCATGTTTATGCTGCTTATGCTGATTTGCTGTTATGATTGGATGTTGGATCCTGTTTACTGTTTATGCTTTTAGCTTCAGTTTATGGATTTCTATGTTGAGACCTTGCTGGTTATGCTGTTGATTTGGTGAGCATGGGGATTGTCCATGCCACATAGACTTGATTAGGTCTTGTTTTATTTGGGGTTGTAATAACGTGTCAGGATATTGTCCGGACTACGTGTTATAGATCCGTGACTTTAGATACTCACTTTATCTATATATTATGGTATTTCAGTTAGTTGTCTTTGCAACATATATACAGGCGATATTTTATGAAAATTTATTAAGTAATCAACTTGGTTAGGATTAATGATGTCATAATTGAATTAAAGAAAAAGTTATTCCGCATTTTAATTAAGCGTGGCTTAATACGATGACATGTTAACAAACTGGGTATACACGGGGTGTTACAATAAACCCCTTGGAATAAAATAGGTATCTCTTGAGTATCTGTGATGAGATCACGATCATGAGGATTTAAGGATACCAGATGTTTATTCCTAATTTTATGTTCCTAGTTGTTGCGACTCGGCAAGTGCACCGATCATGAAAGTAATAAAGTGTACCGGAGTACGAGATCGTTCCCACGAGGATCAAAATTTTCAAGCACTAGTTCGCTAATCGCGTCTTAGTTGGACAATCAAAGGTTTGGTTTGAGAGAATTTAGATGAAGAGAGTTGTGGTTCAAAGAACTTAAAATTAAAAACAAGTAAAAGTATGCAATTATGAAAATTCAGAATTAAAAGAATGAATGAAGATGATGATGTTTGTTTAAGATTTAAAACAAGCGTAGTTAAGGTTTCGACTTCCCCCAATATCCTCAATATGTTATGAATTAAATGACCAAGAATCTGTTTCTTAATATATTGCCAATCAATTCTATCTGAGTTAATTACGGCTCAATTCCTTATTACCATAAATCTATGTAATCTTGAAAGAACTCTAGTTTCCCGATTATTCCCCAAGAAAACATGCATTAAGATCAAGAATTTCAAGATTCCATAATTACCCTATGTCTATTCCTATTCCTATTCCTAGATCACAAGGATTATGATAAATTATCAAGTCAGGGTTCATGCACCAACATCCCTATTCTCATACAATTCCGCAAAATCATTCTATAAGGAACAAACTCATAGAAAGCATTAAAGACGAATAATTTATTCAATTATAAAAAGAACAGGATTCAGAGACAATTTAATTCATAAACACAAAGATTCAATTGGGTTCCATCTACCCTTAACTACATAAAAGACTACTCTAGCATACTGAATTGAAAAGAAATAATAAAGAAAAGAGAACCCAAGCCTACATTGGTGTGATGTTGACTTGGTTCCTCAGTGTTCCAGCGTTCCGCAACAGGATTCCTCCGTGTGGCTTGAATGAGTATGAATTTCTGAATTGGTGTCTTGGTCTTGACCCCCAAGCTCTTTATTTATAGCTTTTTGGGGTTGTATTCTTCATTAAATCTCCAATAAATCCATATCAGATTTGTGGTTGATTTCATCTTTGTTTCCTTTTTGCATTTGATATCTTGGAGATTGGTTGACGATTTTGAGCTTTTAAATCTTGTTGTGATCTTCCATCACATCTTCTTATTGGAGTTATATCTTATCTCAATCAAGGTTGATGTGTTTCTTCCTTGTATCTTATAGAATTCTGCTACATATCTTGATCAAATCTTTTCCTGGAGTTGCTTTGACCGCGTATAGACATTTTAGCGTGTTGTTTGCGCGCTAAAACGTGCTTGATGTGTATTGTTGTCTACCTCTTGGCGTTTTACCATGCTGTTGCACGCTAAAACGTGCTCTTCGAAGGGAAATTGATGTTGTCAGGGCGTTTTAGCGCTCTGTTGGGCGCTAAAACGCTCTCCTCCAGTCGATTTTAGTGTTTTCTTCATCTTCAGCATTTAAATGTTATTCATGGACGCCAAAACATCCTCTTACAGCTGGTACACACTTGAAATCTTGCTTCCTTGAGGCTCCAACTCAACTTGATGTCTTCTTTTGGTTCCAAAGAGCCATAATAGGTGTCAAAAATCCCTTAAAATAAGAATTAGGATAACATGTTAGCAAGAAATTCAATTATTGTGACTTTATAGTATAAAACCCTAATTCCCAAGCAATTCATGATATATATATCAAACATAATTAAGCCTAAAAACATGGTAAACCAAGGGCTTATCACTAGTCTGGAGACACTGAAAATGAGGATCAGTAACCTCGGGTAAGACTAGCACGACTTATCTACTTGTATTCGGATACAAGGTAAAGACCTCATAAGCTACAGATATGGAGATGTCTTAGCTAAAGTCGTGGGTGGACCTATAAGGGTATAGCTCGCACTAAACAGACCCACAAAGAGACTCTGTGAGGAAATCTTACAAAAGTATCATTAGAGCTGTCTCTTAGCATTTGGGTATGTCTTTCCTTAGACCATAAGTTGTCACCTAGACTGTGTTCTAGAAGGCATGTTTTGATTGTATACCTCGTCTTCCTGAAACATGGAGACTCATAGGTATACTTTTGGGCATGTCCTGAAAGAGCACAGGCCTAGGGTGATAAGCTGAAGGAATTCGTCAAATCTCTGTAAGGGATTAGGTTATCTGTAAACCAGAGAAATCGAGATGACATTTACAGCACTCGGGAATCTATGCATAGTAAAAGAGATCATAAGATGATCTACCTTTAGAGTCAGTAAATTGAAAATTCCCTATTTCGAATTAAAGCTTACCCTAAACCGCAAGGGTTGATACGTATCCTCACCCTAGGTTTAAAGGGAAGGTAACCGAGATGAAAGGAAATACATACAGTAACCAAATATATGTAATAGGATGATCATGTCATTAACCTAACTAGCTCTGGGGCAACAAAGCATTGCTAGTGCTCTGTGTTGTCATTAAATGGGTTGTGGGCTTGTTGGGCCCAAGCCCATTTATGTCAGTGGCTATGTTGGGCCTAATGGGTCACACACTAACACCTTATTGTCTTGATGATATAGCATTAAAGGTATTGGGCCTAATAAAGGTTGTTAGCCCAAGAAGAAGTTTGGAAGCCCACCTAAGAGGGAAAGGGCGCATGGTAATTGTAATGGGCTTGGATGGTCCGAAACATTATTAATTAATTTAATTAGTTAAATTAATTATCAAATATTTAAATTTAGAATTTGAATTTAGAATTTAAATGTTTGAACGTTTGAATTTAAATGTTTGAATTCGAATTTGAATTGGCTATGAAAAGTTGTTTCATAACAAAAGGATAAGATAATATCTTGTTGGAACAAATCCCTAGTATCAAGAGGAGATATTTGAGCATCATCCAAGGTTGTTTGGTGTGCTGATTTGGGATGTTATGAGTGCCATTTAGTCAACCAAATAAGCTTAATATCAGATTTGGTTGGTTGAGAGAATAAGTGAGTAAGTTGGTTCAAATATGAATGCAACTACTCAATGTATTTGGACTGCATTGTGGACCAAAGGGGCGCACCATATGGCTGGCCATATGATGGTCATTAGGTCAGAATTTTGACAAGGTTTAGACCTAGTCTTATGAGGATTAAAAGATAGGTTGTTGGGAAAATTTGAATTGCAACAACTCCACCTTTTTCTCCCTTAGTGTGCGCCATTTTGATCAGATTTTTAAGTGAAAAATCTAACTTGAATACTTAGACTCTCTCATCTCCTTTGGTCATCCTTTTGTTAGGTTTTTCTTAAGAGAGTTTTGAAGAACATCCTAGCCACTTCTCATAAACTCCATGCGCCACTTTTGTGAAGTTTTAAGCTGAAAATTTCACTCATCTAAACACATTAACCTTGCCTCCTCCTTCATCTATTGAACGCCTAGCCAGCCTTCTTTGTGGTGTTTAATTGGTGGCTTTTCAAGAAGGGTTCTTGCATCTTGACGTAGGATAGTGTGAATCAACATTAGAGGGTTTGAACCCTTTCAATCCTTACATTGATCACCTTGGAGTTTTAATCACGAACAAGGTATATCATTACGTCCTAAAGTACATATCTTGATTGGCATGTGTGTTTCCGCTTTTGAAAAAATTTGTTTTCATCATCACATGCCTACGGCCTTCAAGGCCATTTTCTTTCAATACTGACCCTTATGGGCCTCAGCCATTACCTCCTCTGCTAACTCTTTGGGCACAACAATCCTGCCCTGATACATTAATAGCCCATGTTCATTCAAAGATATACCACTCTGCCCTTTCAAATACTTGATATTGTCGTTCCGTATCTGAGTTTCTCTAATTTTCTCATGTAACTCATTTTCAATTTGTAACCACTCAACTTCACCCATTCTACCTGCAAAGAAATTCGTTAATTTCAAATCCCGGAATTGCTCAATCACTTCATTATCCCACATCATCAGTTGGGACACGCTAATAAACTTCCTACTCAAGGCATCTGCCATCACATTAGCTTTTCCCGAAAGGTATTTCAACTCAAAATTAAAATCCTTTAAGAATTCCACCCATCTCCGCTGTCTCATAATCAGCTCTTTCTTATCAAACAAATATTTCAAACTTTTGTGATCACTAAACACAGCAAACTTCATTCCATACAAAAAATGCCTCTAGATTTTTAAGGCAAATACAATAGCAGCAAGCTCCAAGTCGTGCGTCGTATAATTTTCCTCATGAGGCTTCAACTGTCTAGAAGCATAGGCAACCACTCTCCTCTCTTGCATCAACACACTCTCCAAACCTTTCTTAGAAGCATCGCAGTATAATTCAAACTCACCTTCGGATCAGGAAGAGTCAATACAGGAGCAGTAGTCAATTTCTCTTTAAGAGCTAGAGAACATTTCTCACATTCCTGGGTCCACACAAAAGGAGTATCCTTTCGTGTCAATCGGGTCAACGGCAGTACCATCGTGGAAAACCCCTCTATAAATCTGCGATAATAACCAGCAAGGCCCAGAAAGCTCCTGATCTCAGTCACAGTCTTCGGTCGTTCCCAGTCAATTACTGCATCAATTTTGTTTGGATCCACTGCAACACCCCTAGCAGAAATAACATGACCCAGAAATTGCACCTCAGATAACCAAAATTCACACTTAGATGGCTTCGCATATAACTTTTTATCCTTTAATATCTACAACACAGTCCTCAGATGCTCTGTATGCTCCTCTTCACTTTTAGAATAAATTAAAATGTCATCAATGAACACAATTACAAACTGGTCCAAATACGGTTTAAAAATGTTATTCATATAGTCCATGAAAACCGCAGGGGAATTAGTAAGCCCAAAAGGAATCACCTGATACTCGTAGTGTCCGTATCTAGAACGGAATGCCGTTTTAGGCACATCCTCCAGCTTAATCCGGATCTGGTGGTATCCGGACTGGAGATCAATCTTAGAAAATACACAGGCACCCCTCAACTGATCCAGCAAATAATCAATACGCGACAATGGGTATCTGTTCTTAACCGTAACCTTATTCAACTGCCGGTAGTCAGTACACAATCTCCTGCTTCCATCCTTCTTTTTCACAAATATAACCGGTGCTTCCCACGGAGACACACTCGGTCTGATAAAATCCTTTGCAGTTAGCTCCTCAATATGTTTCTTCAACTCAGCTAACTCCAGTGGCGACATCCGATATGGAGCCAAAGAGATAGGCCCCACACCAAGCAACAATTCAATAGAGAACTAAATCTCTCTCTCTCAGGTGGAAATTCTGGTATCTCATCAGGAAATACATCCACAAATTCATTAACCACCGGAATACTAGAAATCTCTATCTCCTTATCACCCACCAATCTACCCAAGAAAACTAACCCAGATCACCAGCCTTCAAGGCTTTAACTGTTTGACAGACAGACAAAGAAGGAGACTGAGGGCTTCTCGTGAGATAATATCAACCTCTTGCCGCAACAATCAATCATTGTGCAGTTTTGAGGCAACCAATCCATACCCAAAATCAAATTAATAGAGGCCAGGGGCAAGATAATCAAATCAACAGTGTAACCCCTGCCTTCGTAGATAAACCCAACTTCTTTACAAATCAAGGAGGAATCACTAACCTCTCCTGTAGCAGTAGTAATACACATAGGGGAAATCATCTGTGTTACTCTTAACCCCAACCCCTTAGCAACATATTCTGCCACGAACGAATGTGTCACTCTCGAATCAAATAAAACAGACAAATCAATATTAGAGATACAAATTATACCTTTAACCAGATTAGGTGTCTTCTCCGTCTGCTGCGCATTAGTAGTATATACGCGTCCAACCGTAGGAGCAGATGGCAAGATCTGCAGATTCGCAGCCTGCCCAGTATTGATATAACATTCCCTGCTAAAATGACCAACTTTACCACATTTAAAACAAGAATTCAGATCCGCAGTATAAGGACCCCAATGGTACCTCTTACATTTATCACAGTGCAGAGTAGAATTTCTATCATTAAAACCGCTCCTCTGACCACCACCCCTCTTGAATTGACCAGGAGGCTGCCTTACCTGCAACCCCCTACCTCTATTATTATTCTGATGGTAGCCACCTCTGTTATTATTTCCAGAAGGACCAGATGTCCTCCTATTTTCCTGCTCCCTCGAAGAACTAGACTTCGGATACCTGCCATAAACAGTTTCAACCCTTTTGCACTAGGTCACCAGATCAGCAAAATTCCTAAAAGTAGTATTAGACATCCTCTTGGCAATTTTCTCATTTAGGCCTCTCTGAAATTTAGCAGATAAAAATTCAGGAGTCGGCAGCATACCCCCGTAGTTCGCAAACTTAACCAATTCATTAAATTTAGCCACATAAGCATCAAAAGTCATGGTACCCTGTACCAATTTATCAAATTCACTCTGCTTGGCTTCCCGAACATCCCTGGGAAAATACTCTTCATGAAATAATCTTTCAAATAAGGTCCAAGTTAGTTCTTCTCCCTGAATAGTAAACGGGCGAGATGCGTTGTACCACCACTCGTGGGCATCCCCCTCAAGCATATAAACAGAATAAAGCAGTCTCTGGGGATCCTGACACTTCATAAATTGAAATATTTTCTCCATCCCCATCAACCAGGAAGTCACTACCTTCGGGTCCCTTGACCCCTGAAATGCTGGTGGTTTGTGTTTTCTGAAAGATATGAGCCTCTGCTCATCAGTACCAGCAAATACCTGCCCAGCAACCCTAGAGGACTGAGCAACAACAGTAGGATCCACAGAAGGCTCTGGAATATAAGTAGGATCAGTAGTGTGGTGACTAGCCTCAACAGAATGACGACTAGCCCCACTCCCCTCCTGATGAGGTGTAATAGATGGCGTACGGGTAGGAGTCACCGTAGCCGTATGCGGAGGAGAATCATTCCCCATGTGCCGAGTTCTATCTGCACTCATCTCATTCATGAAGGCATGCATCATATCCTGATTATTTTTCATCAGGTTCTCGATCATTGTTCTATTTACAGCAGTCTCCTCCTGGAGAGCATTCAGAACTGCAGTAATAGGATCTGGTGCTAGAGGACCTGCACCTCGAGTTCCACGGTGACCTCGAGCCCTACTCTTGATATCTGTACATGTAACACAAAGGAATGAGCTGATCAGACCCACACTGAGGAATCACATATAAATTAGTCATAAATAGTTCACAGATAGCTATGCAACACAAAATATAGTTATACATTATCAGAGTTCCCTAGCAAAACTGCTCTGATACCATAAAATGTAATATCCTGTTGTACACCGGTATTGATAACATTAATTATGATATTAAACGCAGTAACAATCACAGCAATTCATTTATAAAAATGCGAGTAAACTTTTTCCGTTTATTACGCGAGCATTTAAAACAATAAAAAGCGTAATAAATAAAAGCTGTGACCGTAACTGTAAACTCTTTGCAGAATAATTATTTAAACTAACTAGATATCATATATTACATCCCTTAAGTCACTAAGGGGTTCCCATAAACCCACTTAGATAAAATCTCACTTTTACATTTTCTACCTATCTGAATATGGTTCGGTCTTTGAATTTCTGCAGACAAACCGCATTTTACAAGCCTCTCATCTTTTAGTATGTTATTATAGACTTAATTACCTTTCTATGAAGCTATCACACGAGTCATAAAGTTCTCGTTTGCTCTGGATATCGCCGTTTGAAGTTGGACAAGCAAATCTGCCAGCCAACCTCAAATCGGCTCCAAACAGCTTTCACTCAATCAATTATTATGGAAATTACACTCAACCAATTGCTCTCAAATATTTATACAATAAAATAGATACCTCAAGATTAAATTTGACATATCATACACCTAATTTGACCAGGAAATGAAGCGGTAATAAATTTCCCAAACTCGCTTCAGATCAGCCACAAGTGTAGTGGCCAAATGAGCAGTCCGTGCTCTATGCCTTTTACAGGACGACACCCAACCCAGAGTTTTCTAAAATTTTAACACAATATAGAGGACTCCTCAATATTTAAAATGGCATATGGCACTTTCCTATCGGACTTCAGTGGAGGGAGATATGCTCTACCGAAGTTCACCTAAATTCTGAAAATTTCTAAAAAATTCACCAGAGTTTTCTTTATTTTTCCAATAAATACCAAAGTTGCAAAAGTGTTCTCTAACCTCGATTTGTACCTAATAATCATGGGTGACACACAAGGACGAGCAATGCCTTAGTGCTCTTACAACCCTTCACATTTTATATCCAATTAGCTCAAAATACATAATCTATGCTTACTTTTTCAAGTTAACTAATTTCAATCACAAGGGTCCAATTGCATGCATTCTTCGAATCATAATTCATCATTCACATCCTAGAATAGGCCTATTGTCCTTTCATCATATTACATACTTCATTGTTACATCAATTCTCTATATTACAAGTTACAACTTCAAATAGACATATTACAATCTTCCTCCAAGTATACAAAATAAATGCTCCAAAATAAAACATGATAATCAAAGACTAAACTTAGACAAAATACGTCATGAACAAAATGATAGCAATAATCCTAATCATATGCATTGTTCATGACCTAAGTCTAGCCTAAGCCCAATGGCCAGTAAAATGCAAAATAGGTAAAAGTCTTCCTGCTCAACCTACGAGCTTCTTGCCCGCCGCCCCGACACCACTGCTACCTCCTGAAATAAAGTTCCCAAAGCGGGATGAGATATACGAATATATCTCAGTAACCCAGAGATTCTGGAGAATACTTCGCCCAATGGCTCACTTCGATGCATATAAATAATATAACATAACATTTGAAAACGGGATAAAGCAAGGGTTTTAGTGAAGTAGGGAAACATAGGGATACAAAATACGACGAAGCTGGAATGGTCAATGCCAAAACCACGCAACGTCCAGCCTATTGGCCTCGGCATATAAGCTACGAATTTCAAACCAAGGTGTGTTCCCAGAACATCAACCAAGGTACCCTCCATCCATATCCACCCGAGACTTCCTAGTGTGCTCCTATCCGGATCACACACCACGACCCCAAGTCAACTGGAACTCCCTCACGGAGACCTATCCAGTGGAAGTCCGTAACGTCCGAAGGCAAACAGCCTACTAGCCAGAGACACGGTACATCTTATGTACCACCACATATACAATATGCATGAACATGTTATCCTATATCATTTACATACATTTGCTACCAATACCCTCAACGGGTATGGTGGAACACACAAGGGGATCAAACCCCAGTACCAAGGGATTACCTTACTAATCTCCTTCTCGTAGCTCCAATGCAATACTTCCCCGAGTTAGGTACAACAGAAATGCCTACACATAGGACATTCCCAATTTAATTTTCATTCACCAATTACATGCCAATTATCAAGCATAAATGCATGATTCAAAATACTTACCACAATCCCTTATGGTCCGGGACCAAGGGCAACCCACCGAGCTCACGGTTCAGGGTTCAAATCTGCGAAAGGCAACCTACAATGACCATATACGGATCATCAAAATATGGTAAATCCACCAAAGTCCAAAAACATCAAAATCCTCCCCTACACCATGGTAGGTTCGGCCTTTATAGTGTTAAAATACAAAATATTTTCTTATATTTTCTTTTTCTTTTTCTTAAGCATTCTAAGACTACCACAATGTCATTTTGGGTGCCAAATTGCATCCTACATCATCACAACCTCATTTTGTCATTAATTTCACTCTAGGTCCAATTACCAATTGAAAGTAAAATGGCCATGAAGGCTGTAGCATGTGAGAGGGAAAAACAAAATTTTTCATATGCGGAATTACACATGCAATCAAGAATCATGCTTTATGGCATGTGATGTTACCTTTGTTTGTGAGTTCAAAACTCCAAGATGATCAGTGTTAGGTTTGAAGGGTTCAAACCCTCTAACGTTGATCCACACCACCCACGTCAAGATGCAAGAACGCTTTCTTGAAAGCCACCAATTGACCACCACAGAGTAGGCTTGCTATGCGCTCAATAGGTGAAGAAGGAGGCTAGGTATATGTGTTTAGAAGAGTGAAGTCTCAAGCATGAAAACTTCACAAGAGTGGGAATGGTATATAGAAGAATTGGGTAGGTTCTTTTGAAAAATCTTAAGGAGGAACTCACCAACTAGGCGCACAAGAGAGGGAGATAATTAGTGTTAGGTTTGAAGGGTTCAAATACATCTGAGCTGTTGCATTCAAGTTTGAACCAACTAGCTCACTGATTTTCTCAACAACCAAATCTGATTGGAGCTTGTTGGTTTGACAAGATGACAATCATCTCCCACCAAAATGGCGCCCCAAATCAGCCCTTGGAGATCTCCATAGATCTTCTCTTGATACAAGGGATTTGTTCCAACAAGATCTCATCTTATCCATTTGTTATGAAATAACTTTTCATAGCCAATTCAAATTCGAATTCAAACATTTAAATTCAAACGTTCAAACATTTAAATTCTGAATTCAAATTCAAATTTCAAATTCAAATTCAAATTTCAAATTCAAAATTCAAAATTCAAAATTCAAATTCAAAATTCGAGTTTCAAAATTCAAATTCAAAATTCAAATTTCAAAATTCAAAATTTAAATATTTGATAATTAATTTAACTAATTAAATTAATTAGTAATGTCTTGGACCATCCAAGCCCATTAACAATACCATGCGCCCTCTCCCTCTTAGGTGGGCTTCCAAACTTCATCTTGCGCTAACAACCATTATTAGGCCCAATACCTTTAATGATATATCATCATGACATTAAGGTGTTAGTGTGTGACCCATTAGGTCCGACATAGCCACTGGCATAAATGGGCTCGGGCCCAACAAGACCACAACCCATTTAATGACAACACAGAGCACTAGCAATGCTTTGTTGCCCCAGAGCTAGTTAGATTAATGACTTGATCATCCTATTACACATATTTGGTTGTCGTATGTATTTCTTTTCGTCTCGGTTACCTTCCTATAAAACCTAGGGTAAGGAAGCGTATCAACCCTTGCGGTTTAGGGTAAGCTTTATTCGACATAGGGAATCTTCAATTTACTGACCCTAAAGGCAGATCATCTCATGATCTCTTTTACTATGCATAGATTCTGAGTCCCTGTAAATGTCATCCCAATTTCTCCGGTTTACAGATAACCTAATCTCTCACAGAGATTTGACAAATTCCTTCAGCTTATCACCCTAGCCCTGTGCTCTTTCAGGACAAGCCCAACAGTATACCTATGAGTCTTCATGTTTCAGGCAGACGAGGTATACAGTCAAAGCATGCCTTCTAGAACACAGTCTAGGTAATAACTTCTGGTCTAAGGAAAGACATACCCAAATATAAAGAGACTACTCTAATGATAATCTCTGTGAGATTTCCTCATAGAGTCTCTTTTGTGGGTCTGTTCAGTGCGAGCTATACCCTTATAGATCCACCCACGACTTTAGCTAAGACATCTCCATATCTGTAGCTCATGAGATTTTTACCTTGCATCCGAATACAAGTAGATAAGTCGTGCTAGTCTTACCCGAGATCACTGATCCCCATTCTCAGTGTCTCGAGACTAGAAACATAAAATTAGGAATAAATATCCAGTATCCTTGAATCCTCATGATCGTGATCTCATCACAGATACTCAAGAGATACCTATTTTATTCCAAGGGGTTTATCCAGCTACTCATATAAAATATTAACAATAATATTGAGACAAAATATGAAACAAGATAAATAGTGCTTTTATTTATTTGCGACAATACAAAGGTCCACATATGTCCTAATCTAATTAAAAGATTGTCTCTAGGACATCCATATACTAACACCAAATCCACACAACCAACCACTTTTTCCTTTGATTTTCAAAGAATCCAACCATCACACAACCCTTCTAATTATCATTTAACAACCCAACATATCAATTGTACAATTTCACAACATCAAATCCTCATTTTTCCTCTCATGGCCGAATTGTACCTAGCCACACACCAAGGGTTTTTCAATTCAATTCAACTATCCCACACCTCATACAATCCTATTATTAACTCATACAACCATACAACAGCTCAATTACACAATCCTAAAATCAACCAACATCACAAAGTCAAGGTATTTCACCCAATTTTTCCCAAGTTAAAACTCAATTTTCACCAATAAGTTTTATGACATACATCACTCCAAAACATCATTCTAAGACATATTTATCTAATACACAATTTTCATTTGAGCTATCTAACAACACCAATTCATACAAGTGACTCTAGGGTTCATAAATTAAATCAATCAATCCAACCAATAAAATGTGATGAAACTTACTCAATAGCTTGGCCTAGGACTCCTCCACAACATACTAAACCATTGGAGAACCAAACAACTCCATGAGTGCAAATCTAAACACCATGGCCGTGGGTTTGGTTGGGATTTTCTTAAAATCTAAGGAGTTTCATCACTCAAGGCTACCACCATTGTGTTTGGGAGATGATTTCTAACAAGTTTCAAGACAAACTTTCCTTGATTTGGTTGTGTTTTGAGTGAGTTAGGAAGGAGAGAAGTTTTGAAGAAAAACTTGCACAATAATGGGGAAGGGCCGCGGGTTTGGAGAGAGGAAAGAGCGGGAGGAAGAGAGTGAATAGGACAATGCACATGTGGCATGTCATACTTAAGTGGGGTGGGTCACACCGCCACCTCACGCGATTCAAATTAATTCGAAACTCCCGCCTAATCCACTAAACGTCCATAATTTCATAACCTATTTAGAAACTCTAATTTTTAACATTAACCATTATCCTTTAATTACCCTTGATCAGATGAATCCAGACTTTTCCGATCGTTCGGGAAATTACATTTTTAAGCTGTTACGCGCTCCGTAGGCACGATTCCCCAAACTTACTAATTTCCGTCAATTTTCATCAGAAATCATATTTCTTAGTCATATATACCATTTATAACTTGTATCCAAACCTAGAACTCAAAATTCAGTCGGCACGCTTTACGGTGTAACTGTATCGCGATATTTTTACCCGATAAAAACACTATTCACCTAATTTTCTGAAACTTGCCCAACCACTCAATTTTTTGTTCTGAATCCATTTTCAGGGTTATTTTTATCATTTGAGACCTCCTACTCAATTTTACCTTCCTAGGGTTGCATGTTTGGCTAATTACTGTTTTACCCTTCCTTTGTATTTTGACCTAATTTTCAGGATTTTCACTAATCCTTCCCTTTAATCCAATATTAATATGTTATTATATGTTTTAGAATTGCGAGGTGTTATATCATCCATAATCCATGTGAAAAGTAAGCCATAATCCACGTGAAAGGTCATCCATAATCCACGTGAAAAGTCATCCATAATATTCTACAATATCCCCTTTGGGTGTATTCTACAATTCAACACCCCGTTAGTGTGATGATTATAGAATATACCAGAGTTCATGAAAAACAAAGAGTTAAGTGTTATGAACCATGTGAAAGTTCATCCATAATAATTTACAGCAAAAATAAATTTTTAGTAGTAATATGTTTTAACATAAATTTTCATCTACACATCAATAAAAATGAAATTTTCTATTGACATCTAAGTATGTTATATATCCAAATTTGTATTGAAACATATTATATACAATGCGCTTTAGTAATTTTGTGGATAATAATAACTAAAATGTTTTTTGTAACGGTAGTAGTTAAAGAAAATCAATAATTTTACTTTCAAATATATAGCATACTAAAAGCAATTATACAATACTAGTATTAAGATAATATTTTCATCATTAATATAATTTTTGTATTATATTATGACTCCCGATGAAAAAATCTTTATTTGATGACATCATTTAATAATGAATTTAGTAAAAGTAGTAACTAAATTTTCACTTATATTAAAATTTTGTTTACATTTTCACTTGTATATTTATGTATAAATCTTATTTTATTAAAAATTAAATTATAAAAAATTTATAATTTGTATAAAATATGTTAAGAAAGTGTTAAAAATTTATTTGTTAAAATATTTTTTAATATATTGAATATAGTAAAAAAAATTATGAAATTATAATTTTGGATGGCCCGCGGGCTGGACCTAACCAATAGGGCTTTTGGCCCATGCGGGCCTTGATTATTGAGGTTCATTTGGCCCGGAGGACTTTTTGGCCCTAACCCACACAGGCTAGGGCCAAATGGAACGGGCTGACCCATTTTGATAGCTCAAGGACCATTGTTTATGCAAATCTAAAAGCAGAACAAAAGTCAGAGTTTTATAGTTCATAGTTTAAAAAAGAAGCAATCCTGTTATCAAAAAAAAAAAAAAAAAGCAATCCCCCCCCCTTTTGGGTAATATGAAGGGGAAAAACACCCCAAAAAACAACTCAATTCAGAAACACCCTACGAACATTACAAGCCAAAAAGAAATCAGCCAAATACAATGGCAGAATACCAAGAGAGGGGAATGAAAAGCACTAAAGTTATTCTCTAATCTATTATTCAATGGATATTTGGACAGCCAGTCTGCACAAGCATTACTCTCCCTGAACACATGAACCAGATGAATCTCCCAATCCCTCTGTAACCATGCTCGAATGTGAGACACCAAGCGGGACTCTCGAGCTGCTCCTCCACTTTTGGTGAGCAAAGTGATTACTGAACTAGCATCACTTTCCAACACACAACGCCTCCAACCCCCAGCCCAAGCCATTTCCAGCCCTTTGAGCACTCCCCAAAGCTCAGCTACAAACGCTGAACAGTGTCCTATGTTATATGCAAAACCTTGAAGCCATCTTCCAGTTTCATCCCTAATTAGTCCCCCACAAGCAACATCTCCTCCCGAAATTTTAGCAGCCCCATCTGTATTGATTTTAACCAACCAACTTCTGGAGGATGCCACCCAACAGGAATATATGCCGGGTTCATCCTAACCTGACCAACATGGCTATGCATCCAAGCATTGGAAATTTCATTAACTTTCTGTTCTATTAGATGTATTCTTTTTCGATCTTGACTGGAGCATTGCATATATATATTTGATTGCAAATTATCATCTTGATTTATGTGAATTGTTTCCTGCACGTACATATATATATATATATATATATATATATATATATATATATATATATATATAGGAAAAGTGTGTATCATTTTAAAGGATATAAAGTTGTGTCATATTAAGTGAGAAAAAGATAGATAAATGGGAGAGAGATTGGACAAATAAAAATAAAAGTGTGGATCCCACCTCTTTATCATAGTGAAATGAAAAATGACAAACATTTTTCCATATATATATATATATATATATATATATATATATATATATATATATATATATATATATATGGAAAAAGTATTTCTACAGCTACTTTATATAAGGTTATCTACAGCTACCCCTTTTAACAAAGTACGACCGATCGTACTTAGTTATAACAATAAAGTTGCTCTTTTTTCTCTCTCCTCAGACACTGTCGGCTGACGTGGCGGTGAGAGAAAATGCACTTTTAATGTACGACTGGTCGTACTTAGCTAAAAAGGGATAGCTGTAGGCAATCTTATCTAAAGTTGCTGCAGAAATATTTTTTCATATATATATATAATTTTTGTCTTATCCATTAAAAAAAAAATCGAACTATAACTATTTTGCAGAAGATCACTTTTTGCACATGATATTTTCAGAAAAGATATTTATATTTTTATTGTTGATGGGAAGATTTTTATTATGTTTAATCTTCCAACAAAATACATTATTTACTATTGTTATTGTTTTCAGAAAAAGATTATTATGATTATTGCTGATGTTGTTGTTGATGGAAAATGCTATTGTGAAAATAAGTTTTTGGTCAATGGTGAAAAAAAGCATTACCACTTAAGTAAAGGTATTTTTTTTATTTGCTCAATTTTAATAATTGTGACTAATAATGAATGCATTAATTTTGAATTTTGGAAATACATCGGGGGTTACATTGTTTAAATATTGGTGACTACATTTAATATGCAATTATTTAAGAGCTTGATTGTTGAAGCATTTGTGTTCATCACAAGTTGTGTGGGTTAACCCCCTCTCTTTGATGAATTAGAAACGGGTCAACTCAAATCTAACTCACGTTGTGAAGAGAGTGTGCACTCAACTTTATGTCAAAATTCACAAAAAATTTAACAGCATGATCCTTGGAATATATGTGAATTGTTAGTATACTTTTTGCAATTTTTTCATTGCATTATATATTTTTAAGAAATTATTTTGTGTGTTTTTCTTTAATAACAAATTCACCAAATTTCAACAAAATTATTATTATAATATTTGTGAATTTTTGATATATTGTTTACAATTTTCCGGTGCATTATATATTTTTATGGAATTATTATGTTTTGTTCTATATTTAATTATGTAAAAATATATATATTCCCAAATTTCGAGAATATAAATTACTGAAAAATTATTTCAATTTTGTTTAGTGTCGTGACACGATTCATGGTTTGAATTCTGATTCAGTGTTCTTGTTTGGTGAATTGTTTTGGTTTCAACAAAATTGTTATGTAAACGTGAAGTTTTAGTTTCAATGAATTTGCAGACACTATAGTGTGAATTGTTTTTGCTTTTTGTGGAAATTTTCAAATTTTGAAAGTTTCAATTTTTTGGGAAACAATTATTAAAGTTTTGTGCATCTACTATTGCATGAATTTGGAGATCCCGCAATTGGGCCTAATTGTGGCTTTATCAGTGAATTAATTTCTGATTTCGCTTTAATGAGTGTATGTCTATTTTGTTTGGGCAATGTTTAAGCGAGATTAGTTGTTTCCGCAATTTGCTTGAGTTACATTACAGTTTGAATTGCTTATAAATATGGAAAGTGTTTTAATCAGAAAATAGCATGTTTTCAAAAGAGAAAAATTTATCCATGTTTTAATCAACTGTTGTGATTGTAACTACTCTTATTATCATACATGATGTTAATAAACCAGTTCTAGAACGGGGCGTTACATCACGCTTCCTATCTTCGTCTCCTTCCCTTTTACCTATTGCATCAACGATATGAGTTTTGCCATGCTTATCACCCCTTGCAGTCCAACCTCGGCTCTAATTCCCTTTTGCCTAGTAGCGATGCCATTCCCTTCTCGATCTTCTTCTTCTTCTTCTCCGTCTTCTTCATCTTGTTGCGCTTCTCCTTTTTCTTTTTCTTCTTTTTTCTCTTCTAGTGCTCCAGCTTCAGCCTTTTCTTCTTTCACTATTTCGATTTCTTCTTCTTCTTTTGCGCTTCCATCTTCTTGTTTTCCTTCTTCTGCAGCTGTTGCATTTTCATTCTTTTCTTCTTCAATTTTTTTAACCCTCTGCATCTTCATCTTCTATAATGCTTCATCCATGATTTTGACTACTTTTATCAACATTTCCTTGAGCTCTGAATTGTTGATTCCTCCCATGTCTTTCATTCTCTCAAGGGTTTGGACCAGAAGCACCCTTAGATCGGAAGTGCTCTGATTCCAAATTGATGGAATCAAAAAATTATATTAAAGTAAAATAGTGAAGACAAGCTCCTTACAAACACTAATTGCAGAAAAAATAAACCAAAAGCTCAGTCTTAGAACCAACACACCTAGGTACCAAGAGATCTCCAATTCCCCCAAATATTCAGTTAATTCATGTCTACCTCGCTCCACACACTTTCCCTCCTTATATCTTATTCTCTAAGAATATCCAAGAACAATTCTCTAACTAACTAACTAACTACTCTCTCACTCTCAGACCCATTAGAAACACATCGTTTTCATAATCTTTTTGACATACAAAAGTGATACCTTCTTAAAGGGGAAAGAGACATATCAGTGGACCAACACCACCTCTCATAAACCTCAAATTGTGATTCCCACTTTACTTTATTTGTGTTGGAAATCACTTTACTGCATCAACAAATAATATTTTCCTTATCTTTCTTGACAACTTCAACAAATTTTGAATGCTCCACACATGCCACACTCAGATTATTGCACCCCATATAAGAGATGGAAGCTTGAGGCACCCCAAATTGTCTCAGAAACTGTTAGGAACCAAATACTCTATTATGCCACAACATGTGAAACAACATTGCATACGTGTTACCGCTGAAACTACTTTCTCTTCATTGCTAAGCACAAGTAAGTTTCAGAGGTTGGTTAAACAGAACACAAAATAAATTAACAAATGCTGTCACAAGCAAGGCCTAGGAAAAAAGAATGGTAAAATAAAAAAGGGGAACAACTACTGTAACAAAGCTGCAGCTAATTTGTTTTCTCCATTGGATCTGTCCCCGGAATACCCTAAAAAGAGGAAACCTTTCCTCTCCCCAGCCATTTCATTTTGGCTTAAAGCAACATTGGGCAAAGGCATGCCATATTCATTACTAGAGCTTTATCATCAGTTATAATTTTAATGTTCACAAATAGTGGATATTATTATAAGAACTGCAATAAAGAAGAATGCCACACTGTTTGTTTCAACCAAATTATTAAAAATTTCATATTTGTCGATAGGATGTATATAACAAAAGAAGTCCATGCAGTTCGAAAGGAAGTACAACTTTAAAAAAAACAAGGGCAATAGGTAGCTAATAATTACATCCAAGAGCAGATGACTGAACCTAAATAGAACACAACGAGATAGAGATTGCAGAAATTTTCTTGCAAATCTTTACAACTTATGATACACTATCATCCTATTAAATCTATTTACGGGAGGCAAAGGCCTAATGGAGTATACAAAACACTAGATGTGACAGATAGAGTGTTTGACATCTACCAGTCTTTCCCAGCATGTGACTTAATTACATGATATCAAGATAGATAATTTCTCAAATTAACATAATTCAGGACTGAGAACAAAATAGCCAATACTATTCAAAGATAAAAAAGGTTTTATCTTGAAAGGGAGCCCTAAAAATAAACTTGCCATTTTGATTTCACTATGCTTAAAATTAAGTTTCCATGAATGAAGTTAAGCCTCCAAAATAAGTTGCCATTTTGATTCCCCATAACAGTACACACTAACAAGATATAGTGACAATATTTTAAGTTGAAGGAGTTATATCATAAATATGTACGACATCCAAACATAATTCACTTATTAAAGAATGGTAATGGCAGCACAAACCAAACGAAATTTGATTCTATTAGATAAACTTTGGTTATTGATCCCCTCTGCAAGCTCTAAGAAATAATAGGGGCTTTCCACTCAGGTATCCTATATAGCTTATGAAGGTTTTTAAGTATTAACGTTCCTCTCACATGTCATATTTGTTTAAAATGGATGGCAAAAATCATTTGTAGTTCGGTGATAACAGCACAAACCACTGGGATGGAACAATTTTTTCCCATAATAGATAAAATATTTAAACAAAAAGGAAGTCATCAAGATAAAATTCATCAGAATTATCCCCGGCCTACAAAACATATGCACTCTTCGTTTAATGTGTTCTGTGGTATCAACAGAAATAATTAAACAAAGATAATGAAATTGAAAATCACATGTAAGTGGATCTAGATACTGATTATAAAATCAATATGCTACAAACATGACAAAAAGTTCCTCGACCCAAGAAAAATGTAACACAAAATGTTGACACAGAAAGTAAAAGTTGAAGAAACTCAAAGTTCAATTTAGCACTGAAAGAGAAGAGTTAGAAGTTAGGATAATAGCCTGCAAAAACCTTCAAAGACTATATTACATTCTGATGATCAATAAAACCTTTGTAGACATCTAGTAGGAGAGGCTCATCTTCCCGAAAATTGATAACAAATTTCTTCATAAAATTTTCCTCAGTTGGGCACATAAAGGAGCTGAAATGCAAATTACTCTCAACCAAACCTTTTGATTTCAAGATTTTAATTACTGAGAATCTGGGAGTGATCCTTTTCTCCAAGCTGTAGGCAAGAACCGGAGGATAGTCAGCAACATCTTCTGATGGACAACCCATATCCTTCACTAGGAAACTCATTTTTTGCGAAAATGTCTCCTCTGACAACTTCATAAAATTGGGAAATTTTCTAAATGCTCCAAGAGTCATTTCACGGTTCCAGCCCCATCTCTCATAAACCTCAAATCTCGATTCCCACGTTGCTTTTCTCATACCTAAAATCACTTGGACAGCCATGACAAAAGTTGTTTGCAAAGGATTACACCCAATTTCCTTAACTGTCTTGACAGCTTCCACAAATTTGGAATGCTTTGCATATGCTGCACTTGGAAAATTGACCATAAGCAGAGAGATGGAAGCTTGTGGCACACTGCATTGTCTCAAAACCTTAATGTTTGGAATCAAATCATTCATTATGTCAGAAGCTATAAAATTAATTCGGGAATTTTTCAAAGCTCTAACAACTTCCTGATCATCACTAATCACACTTCTGAGAGTCTCATAACGAGGGATAAGGCAATTCTCCAAGCTCCTCGCCAAGAGAAGGTAGTTAGCAATTAGGATCTTTGGCATGTCTCTGGTGGAAACCCCAATAGAACAGAAGAATTTGAGTTTAGGCAAAAGGGTAGTCTGTACTCTTGCAACAAGCACCAATGGATGTTTCTCCACAAGTTTTGCAATCTGAGCTTTAGAGAACCCATAGTTCCTGAGAAGATCAAGAACAACATTTGGGCCATCTGGGTTTTTCAAATTCACTCTTTTGGAGAGCTTCTTAGCCAAATGTGGGGACAACCCACATGAGTTTATGAGGTAAGATATGGTAAAGGTGTCACCTTTGTGATGGTTTCTATCTGATTCACAATCAGAAGAGGTGCGTGAAGTGACGAAGAAAGAAAGGAAAGCATTGTGTTGAAGCAGAGAACCCAAATGAGTTTGGGTAGTCTTGCAGTATGTGAATGATGAAGCAATTAATCTTGAAATGAGAAAATTAGGTGTCATTTACTCACTCACCGATGTCAATGCACAATGCACGTTGTTGAGCGCTGCACTATTTGAACCTTAGAACAGCTAATTTTAGGGCTAAGGAGGAATTGGGGGAAACAATGTAAAAGATGGATTCAGCAACTCTGCGTTTTCGCCAATTGCCACCACAATGCATATTTTGAGTGTACTTCTTCAACCCATTCAATGATTATAATTTTATATGGGAATAATATCCGTAGCTTATATCATTTTATTTTATTTTTTAAATAGCTTATATCATTTTAGATAAGTTCATTTTCGTTTATCAACAGTTATAATTATTGGATCAAAATTATTAATTAATTAATGATAAATTTGGCCCATTAAGTTTGACCCAATAAATTATAACCGTTGATATACAAAAATCAACGGTTAGGATCTAAAATAATATAAGCTTATATCTTTTAAAAGAATAGATGTTTTTCCCATTTTATATTTTATAAAAGTTTAGAAAAACTAGTTTTATGTTAGCGGAGATTAATTATCTTTATAGTTAATACATCGATTTATGTTTTTCTATTTTATTTTTTATTTTTTTTGGGAATACTACTCAAGTTACATGAGAGTAGTTCTCTTATGTTACAGAGAGAAGTTAAGTGAGTCCACTATTAAAAAGCAAAAAAAGAAAATAAAAAAGAGAGGGTGTGATTTTCGAGGTGAGAAAACATGAGATAACTATTTCATATAAGCTTTAATGTTTCTACGGTAAAAGTAGATAAGTTATCTACATTCACTCCTAAAACGACGTCGTTTTGGGTTAAAAAATTATAATAAAAAAAACTATTATAACCCTGAAATAAATTATAATTACAAAAATACTTTGAATTCCATACTAAAACAACATCGTTTTGGGCTCAATGTAGATAACTTATCTACATTGACTGAAAAAAATGAACCCTTCATATAAAATGAGAATAGTATTTCCTTTTTTTTTTAAATAATGGATGAGCCCCATATATAATTTTGTATGTGGAGACACCTTATCTCCTATTGTATAAGATTAAGAGTAAATACCATTTTTAGTCCTCATCAAATTTTACTATGTCCGCTTTAGTCCCTAGCAAATAAAAATGTTATTCGTGGTCCCTAAAAAATTCAAAGTGGATCCATTTTAGTCCTTTTGAGGGACTAATATTGATCTTTTTTGAATTTATGAGAGACCACAGTTTTAACTAAATGAGTCCATTTTGAATTTCTTAGGGACCACAAATAGTCTTTTTATTTGCTAGGGACTAAAGCGGGTATCGTGAAATTTGTTAAGGACCAAAAAGAGTATTTACTCTAAGATTAACAAAGCCCAAAATAGTGAAATCCAAAGTAGAGAAGGAGCTTATATTTTATTTTATTTTAAAAATATTCTAATTGGTTCATTGCATTTTCGAAAACTAATCTGATTCAAGGCAAGTTCCATGATTAAGTTTTTAAACCCTTCTCAAAGACGGTACTTGGGAAGATCAAACATATGCTATCATCTTCATCTGCTCAGTTTTCTGGCGCCAACTGAACTACCATCATTTAATAAAGGATGAGTTTATATGAGATAAATATTATATGTCTAAGCTCTTAGTTTTAATTTTTTTTATAGGTAAAAATTTAGTCAAATATAATTTTACAAAAACTCTTATTATAGAAAGAGATTTTTAAGATGTATATCAACTTTTGCAGTTCTCATATCTATTTTTCAATTATACATTTATTCTAAATTTTTATTTAAAAATCTTATTATGTATCCTAATTATTTATTCTAATAATAGATTTTTTCATCTTTTTCCTTCAAAAATCTAAAAACAACTTTATAAAATTATCAAGCAACTTTAAATTTATTTTTTAAACTCTTTTTTTAATTTTAACTTAAAAATAACTTTTTTAAGAAAAAATATACCATACAGGCTCTATATCCATTTATAGTTCTTAATTTTGTTTATGTTTAATAACTCTAATTTATTATTCACGTGATCAATTAAATATAAATGAGATTAAAGGCTTATAATGAATGTACAACTTATACAGTATAAGTTAATCCTTTCCCAAATTTTATGTTAATCAATTATTTTAATTTAAAAATATATACACATATATGTGATACACAAATTATAGAGTCTAAGCCTATAAAAAAAATTCTGATAAAAAATGCTTTCTCTATTAATGTTTTATACTCAATATCACGTGTTTAAAAATTTATTATAAGGGATTGTTTTTTCTAAAGTTACTTTAGATAATTTTATCTAATGTTCACCGAAACGACGTCGTTTTGGAGCAGAAATCATGGTGTATTTGTAATTTTAATTTATTTCAGGGTTATAATAGTCTTTACCATTCTAATTTTTTGATTTTTCAATCCCAAAACGACGTCGTTTTGGTGAACATTAGACAAAATTGTCTAAATTAACGTTAGAAACTTTTTTCAGTTATTATAAACTAGCATAATGAATAAGTCTGATAAAGGATATTCACATGATTTTTACATGGGTTTTAGCGTGTCCTTCAGCAAGTGGTTGGACACTCCCGCATTATATAAGTGGCGAACATTTATATTAGGGGTTTGCATTCATCCTGTCACATAAAAAAGAAAGAGTTTTCTACAAATATAACATTTTGTGAGGCCCACATTTTTTGAAGCAAAAAAAAAAAGACTAAAGCACGAAAAATGAATCTCTACGACATGACAACAATTTTCCTACAACATAACTTTTATAAAACCCTTTATATTATGGTAGGGTTAGCTTTCTCAAATGAAATTTTTTTCATTCACAAAAACTTTAATCCAAGACCTTACTTAAATGAAATCAACTTTTTTTTTTTTTGTACAATACGAGGCATTCACAAATAAACTTTAAAGCTAAGTGAGTTTTCAAGTAAAATAAAGGATCAGATATAAGTAGATAATTTAAGATTCTCAAGATATATCTCTTAACTTAAATATAGAGTGAGGCTTTCAGAGTCTATGATAAGAGTAAGGTAATATCAAGCAATAGATCAATTGGTTAGGGTTTTTTCAGCTTAATAAATTATTTCAAATTTGAGTTCTAAGTATATAATTATGTTAAAAACTTGATAAGGAGAGCTCCCGCTCTTGTAGTCCTATCTGGCTAAACCGGATTAGACGATTACTCAATAAATTGGTAGACAAATCTAAAAAAGGAAGGGAAAAAAAGGGAAAAAAGATGAGAGTAATGTATATGCTATTGGACTAGGTCGATACAAACATGCCAATTCAAGTTTCCCATCCAAGTAGTAGATCAATAGAACATGTTGAATAAATAATTACTAGTTAATAATTTAATTATAGCTTCTTCTTCTTTTTGTAGTGGCGCAGATAAAATTTGAATGGAATTGGTTGCACTAGTCCATTAAAGATATAACAATCCGCATATAATTTTGCTTGTATTTGAGGGGTGGCATAAAACTACTTGATAGTACCAAAGAGCTCCATATCAATCGATCATGGCAATCATTAGTTAGAGATAAAGGTAGGGGTACCTATAAAAATATTCTAAATACTCAAGTCAGCCTTAGAAGTGAAAGAAAGGGTAAGCTGTAACAAATAAAATTATAAATGAATATAATGAACATATATTATGGAATATCTCCATTAGTGTATTTAGATAGAGAGTGAGACCCTTAGCACCTAAAATAATGAGGTTTCAATATCTTGCACTAATACTAGTTCACTTTTGTATAGAAGAATAAGTAACTCACCAAATACAACGTACAAGATTTGGAATGTTTATCAAATCAGAACCTTTTTTCAAGTAAAACAAAAAACGGTTAATTACTAAATGTTGCATGTGTCCCATAGGAAGAGTGAGGGAGGGAGGGGGAGAACATAGCCAATATTTACTTGCAAACTGAATAAAGAATGTGTTTCTCTTGAATATTGCTTACTTGAGATGTATAAATCATACTAAAAAAGTATACACATTATAGCTTTCTGATTTCTAGTGAACAGAATTTACAAGCTCAAAATATGTGATGCTCATGGGTACAATATAATATTCATCTTGTAACCATTTTGGTTAACTTTTGGGGGCCTAGAAATGCTCTTCCATAAGCTGCAGGTAGTGATAAGAGCTTCTTAGCTTTTCCTACATAAGCCCTTTTTGTGAAGTTATTGTAGTCATTAGCTTCAATAGAGTCCAATATCTGCCTATACAACAACAAAGATGCCCATACTGGCCATCTGCTAGCTGAGTTGAGCTCTGAAACTCCCTTCTCTGCCTCATCAAAAAACATCCTTGCTCTTTGTATTTGTCCCTTCATGAAATTGCGCCACTTGTTGGTAACTTTCCCACTGAAAATGTCATCATCTGATAAGCCAGCCTGTGCCAATTCATCTTGTGGAAGATATACTCTTCCTCTTCTAGCACTATAATTATCAAGAACAAGAAGAAATTAGATAAAACATAATTTTGTGAAGTAAAACAACAACAATTTTGTTTAAATTGAAATTGAATACAATCCTAAGTCAAGTTGAATTTAGAGTGTAACTTTTTTCTTTGTGGAATATTAATGTAGTTGTTTTTATCCATTTCTTGGAATTGAGGTTTTCAAGTATGAAGTTTTAGTGTCATACTTAAATTACAAGGTGTAATTGTTACTTAGGTATTGTTTTTAGATTCAAATATAAAGGCATTGTTGTATTCAAAGAATCTTACTCTTCTCCAACGTCTCTGAGTATGTTGGTAAGTTGATTTGCAATGCCAAGTGCCAATGCAGCATTGTAGATGCTCTCTGTTGAAGCCTTTGATTCTGGTGCTATCCCCATTACTGGAACACTCATAAGGCCAACTGTCCCAGCAACATAGTAGCAGTAAAGGTAGAGTTCATCGAAGTTATTGTATCTTGACTTTCTCAGGTCTAACCTCATCCCTTCAATCATGTCCTTGAAGGGCTAATCAAACAAACAATTGAATGAAAATAGGATCAGTTATAGCACATAAAAACAAATAACCCCTATCATTCCTCAATAATTTATACATAATTGAATTCTAGGTACTCTAATTTTAAGGTCTGATAGTTCAGACACTAATCTCCTCGTGGAATACAGAATCCTTACTCACTACTCACAAATCACAATTGAGCCATTAGCAAGCAACTGAATTTCATTCAAGATTTTTATCTGAAGGGCTTGTATTTTCAGACAATGTCCTCACATGTTTGTGGCTATGAGCTCTATCATTTTCCTGGTTAACTAGTTTGAATTCTGATATATAAGATTTTTTTATTATTTTTTCATGTGATCTATAAAAATAAAAGAAGACGAGTTTGCACTAATGGTAAAGCTGCTCGTTTGTAACTAGAAGGTCGCAGATTTGAGAAACACCTCTTTGTAAATATGCAATGTGTATAAAGATTACTCTCACCACTACCCTCGCTCGTCGAAGTCTAATAGGAGTGATTTTTTATGTTATATCAAACAAGGAAAGGTTGAAAGTTAAATTTCAGGCTCCAGTGGGGAATGTGCTATACCTGTATATCAACTGGGTACTTTGAGACAGTATCTGAGAGGGCAGCATCATACATATCATAAGGGCGGCCTTCAAAAACATCAGTTAATCTTTGCTCCCACCTATCCAAGGCCTTGGGGGTTATATGTGAAGCATTAGGACCATCCACTAGCTCATCTGTTCTTCTGCACCACACTGCAATGCACAAAAATTAGTAGTCAATTTCAAAAAACAAAAAATTGAAGCACAATCCACATTAGAGAAGCTGTTGTGGAAGTCCATTTGAGGGTAATCACACATACCATAAATCGCCCAGATGGCTTTTCTGCGCTCTTGGGTCATCAGTTGGGTGCCTGAGATTTGCAGTTGAAGGAACCAATCAAATTCACAATAAGATACACTAAGAAACATTAAATAGACCAACAAAGTATTTTCACTAAAATTCGAAGGCGTATCTTATCAATTGGCCTTTTGACCCTTACCAGGAATAAAAAAAGTTCAATTCAATTACAGTAAAATTTTACAACAAAGTAAAGGCATTATTTAGGTATGGTGTTATGGGCAAAAGTGAGTAAAAGAGATCCCTCCATTATCTTAATTGAATATTCCTCTAGAATCTACCAAAAAGAAAGAGAAAAGTGTGAAACTTGAACTATGTGTTAGTTTAGAGCAATCAGTACAATGACTAACATTTCTTAACATGGAACTGATATAATAATGAACTTAAAAAAATGCAAAAAGATTCATTGGAACAAGAGAGAAAGAGCCTGGAAAGGCCAAAACAAGAGAGAGAGAGAGAGAGAGAGAGAGAGAGAGAGAGAGAGAGAGAGAGAGAGAGAGAGAGTACCCAGATAAAAAGTCTTGGCATACTCAGCACAAACTTCACCACACCGATCATAAGCAGCATTCAATAGATCCCCATTGGTGAAATCACCTTCAATGGGTTTGTCCAAATCCAAAGTTCTCTTTGTATCCCTTTTCTTCTCCTTAACAAGTGCTGCTTGCTTCAACACCACTTCATAGACCCTCTCTTCAGAGGATCTTGAAGGGTTTGCAACTGCACTTGAAAGACTTGCAAAACTGACTCCACTGCACACTCTAAACCTCCTCTGTGTTCTAACACCTCTTCCAGCAACACCCACCAAGGAGATAGCGTTCTCTTTGGGTCCACAACTCACCCAAAGAAGAACACCAGACATCTCAGGCACAACTCAATTTGCTTTTGATTCTGGCTCAGCTTTGGATGACTGTAAAAGTGAAGTAGCTTTAACTTTTGAGGATCTACTTGTGTTGGGAAAATTGATGAGCTTTGTGAGGCTGTTAGAAATATTTAGGACCTGCCCATTATTTCTCACTGTGAGGATATATAGAGAGCATTGTGATTGGGAGGCTTATTTGAAGCCAATCCCTTCTTGAGGAATATGCTCAGTTGTTACCTTAGCTAAACACTTGTAAATGTGTGGACAATGGCCTAGTAATCCTGAACTTGAGCAACTTGTTTGTTTTTATTGAACAACAGCCCCTTCTAAAAGGTTTTCTTTGTGGTCCAATCTTTTCTTTTGTTTGTATACTAGCACACATGCTATATGTCTTTGAGAATATTCACCATATATATATACTTTTTCTTTTTCTTTGAGAATGACTTGTTAAGCATTGTTTGTAGTCAATTTAGAGTTGTAAACTTTGATTTGTGTACTTGCCATAACCACGCATCTAAACTATGAGTTGAATCATGAAAGGGTATGTAATTATTTGGACTTTCAAATTTTGATTAATATTATTTCCATGATCTACTTTTTGTGTGCCGAGGTAAGTATATTTTTAACTCAAATTTCCAATTAATCACCAATAAATCATATTTGTTAATTGTTTTGACCTCTCGAAAGAAACAACAGTGGATTTTTATAATAATATACGAGAACTTCAGTCCAATATGCACGGGTTTTTTAATTACTTAGAACACCAACTAAAAGGTGGTTGGTTTGAGTGAAAAGAGAATAGATGCAGCCAATACTAGGAAGATTTGCATCCTAGATGAGATACCCTGTTAGATCTATGTATTATTATGGGGAAAAAAGGAGACAGCATCGAACATATGCATATGATAGAGATTTTAATAATTTGTCCACTGCAACTACAGTAACTGAAACCAACCTAATGAAACCTGAATTATGTGGTTGGCACACCTTTATACACCTAATGCATTTAAGTGGAGACTCATGTAAATTTAAACTATATTATTCAAATTTTATTTTGCTTTTTTCGGACCATGCATGAATTGAAGTGCAAAAAGTTGTTTGACTCGGCATATGTTGGCGTTATAAAAATGAATATTATTAAATTATGGCAGATCATTGACACTGTAAGGAACCAATTCAACTCAAAAGCTTAAGCTATTGGGTGAAGTTACATTAATGGTTTTATATATTTCAACACGCCCCCTCACACGAGAGTCCACTGGGCTTGAAGGGTGGACAATGCACAGTCCCACCTACCTGTGCGAACAAAGAAATTCCACTTGAAAGAAAGTGGGGGCGACGAGGATCGAACCCAGGACACGAGGCTCTGATACCATGTAAATAACCAATTCAACCCAAAAGCTTAAGTTATTGGGTGAGGTTACATTAATGGTTTTATATATCTCAACAGTCACCAAATTAAGGGATTATTAGTGTTAAGGTGTATTCTTCATTTAATGTTTTGGTGGATGAACATGCAAGGTATTTACTATGCATGACTATCCAAACAACCCCAATAAACGTGAAGATTTTGGAATGAAGATGAAGGTTTCCTCATGTATAAAGTGGGATGAGTTTCCTTTGTAAAAGGTTAGTTTATTAGCTAGTGTGTTTCCAATGTTCTAAATGTTTGAGAGAGTACATTTTTTAGAGAAGAAGTGAGTGTAGTCCATCCTCACTGGCTGAAGAAATCATGAGTGCCTCTAGTGTGATACTAAGGAAGAACTCTTGTAATCTCATTATTCATATAGTAAAAGATTTTTGTTGGACCACATCTTGTGAAAAGAGAGGTTTTTCACATTAAAATTGTTGTGGGTCATATTTTTCTCTCCATATCTCATGTTCTACATTTTTGAGTTTTGTATATTACGCGACATGCTGATAGGTTGACCTCCGAATTCCAAGTTCCATAACTCCACTTAAGACTTATTCGCTTTTGCAATGATATTTGATAAAGAGATGTACAAGCTAACAGCAGAAAACTTTACATATTGGAGACCAATGATGAAAGACCACCTATTTTTGCAAAGATTTATTTGAGTCCATCTTGAGTGCCATCATGCCTATAAGCAAATACGAGAGAGATTAAGAGATTCTCCATGAAAAGGTGGTGCCGTGATAAGGAAGTACATGGATAAAAACTCCATTAAGTACATCTTGCAATACACCAATGCATATAAGTTATGCACAAAGCTGGAGTCCATAATTAAGAATAAGACTCACAAGAACAAAGCACACTTGGTATGCCGAGTTATGAAACTGGAGTACAAGGACGCAGAGTATGATTGAACATTTGCACACATACAAAGGACTTGTAAACCATTTGTCAAATATTGAGATGAAGATTGACAATGAGTTCTATTCTCTTTTACTTCTCAGTTTGCTGCTAGAAAGCTAAGATATTTTGGTAGTAACATTAAGCAACTCGGCTCTTGGCGGAAGACATACAATGGATTCTATAGCTAATAGCTTCCTGAATGAAAAGTCCAAGAGAAAAAAATGGTGTGACCAGCGTGTCTGAAGCATGTGCGGCTGAGAAAAGGCATGGTCTGACTTTCGAGGGCGATCTAAAAGCCAAAATCGTTACATGTCAAGGGAAGGTAAAACCTTAACTGGTTAAAACTTCCATTGCTCGCAGATGAAAAGGAAGGTAAAACCATAATTGGTTAAAACTTCCAGTGCGCGAAGGAAATGTGAAAGCAAAATCGACATCAAAACTCATAACAAGCGACATCAAAGCAGAGAGCATGCAAAGTAAAAAGGTACACAAAAATATGAATGTTGAATTGTATAGAATGCAGGATACAACTATGAAGCTCTCAAACACCCATGCAAAGTACAGACCATAATGCAAAATAAAAGAACAGTGAAATGTGTAACACCCTGTGTATACCCGGTTTGTTAACATGTCATCGTATTAAGCCACGCTTAATTAAAAATGCAGAATATCTTTTTCTTTTCAATTATGACGTCATTATACTTAGCCAAGTTGATTACTTAATCAATTTCATAAAAACATCGCCTGTATGTAAATTGCAAAAGACAGCTAACTGAAATACCTCATAAATAAATAAGTGAGTATATAAGTCACGGATCTACAACACGTAGTCCGGACAATATCCAGATACATTAATACAACCCAAAACAAAAATCAGAAAGTCAAGTCAATGTGGCATGGACAATCCCCAATCTCACTGAATAAACGACATAACCAACAGAGTCTCAACAATAACATCAAATGAAGCTATAAGCATGATATCAACAGACATAAACCAGCATCCAAGTACAGTCAGCATAAGCAGGTAAACATCAATCAACTAAGCTCCGGCTTCCTGCCGCTAGAGGTCTTGTAAGAACCCGCACCGTTAATTAAGGTGTTTAATTAATAAATTATGAGAAATTAGGAAATGATTCCATAATTGACCCTAATAATTATTATGAGGCTTTAATAATTATAGTAAGTGAGTAAGAATGCTGAAAGTCGCTTTTCGGAAGAAAAGTGCAGATACCGGTTCTGCTAGTCGGTATAAATGCGTACCGAAAAAATATCCCGGAAAATTAATGTAAGTGCATGATAATTACTAGAATAATATGTAGGACTTATAAAACGAGTTTCAAGTCCAAATAATGAGGACTGGTGCTAGAAACCGGTACTGGCTTTGAAAAGCGCGTACCGGAAAGGAGCTCAGAAAATTATAAGAAAAATATGATAATTCTTGTAAAATTGAGTAGGTTAAGAATCCATAGTTTGGGATTAAAATGCTAAGCGTAGCAATTAAAGTTAATACTGTGTGTTTAATTGTTAAACCACTATATATAGCCTTATGATTGGCACATAACCCTAGGACCTCAGTTTTTGTGCTTGAGTGGCTGCTGAGTGTGGGTCTCCTTGCTGACTTGGTGTCTCCTCCACTTGCCTTCACCATTTCTTGAGCTTTGAGGCCATTTCCTTCACTTATTCTTCTCCTAAACACTTGTGGTGAGTGTGAGTGATCTTTGGGTGTGTGTTGGTGGCATTTTTCTGAGTTGAGGGTGCTGACCTTGGTGTGTGGAGCTGATGTTTTGGGTTGTTTGGGGGGGTTGGAGTCTTGTTCTTGGCTTGTGAAGCTTCAAGAAGCTTCTTTGTGAAGAAAAGACCAACCTTTGTGTTGCATTTTCATACACCTTATTTCCAGAACCTGTAGAGGCAGTGTGGTGAGCTCCATGAGCCATTGATCCTCTGTTTTGAGCTTTGGTGAGTTGTACCTACCTTGAGCTTGTGTTTTAATGGGTTAAAGGTGTGATCTTTGCATGTTTAATGGGTTAATCAAGTAACCATCTGGGGTGTGGACCTTAATCAGTATAAAGATGCATGCTTTAACGTAATTAAGTGTTAAAAATGGAACCTTGGAAGGATATCTTCACGAAATGCATTTTTTGCATTCTGTCGTGAAATATCCAGATATGTGCCCGTGAAATATCCGGATATTGGATATCCGGATATGGGATTTGGACATCCGGATATTAGATATCCGGATATGGGATTCTGGATATCTGGATATTGAATATCCTGATATGTCCAGTGAGATATCCGGATACTGCATATCCGGATATGATCCCGAGGAATATCCGGATATTCTGGGATTTCGTAGAACAGTAGTTGTGATGTGTGTACAGTAGGCTATTGGGGGTTTGTGGACCCTAGATTAAGGAAGTTGAACTTATGTAATTAATGAACTAAGTCAGGATGTTTTGTTGTGTCTGTCTTGTGTGTTTACTTCGTCGAATTTTATTATGATAATGCATATGTAATCACACTGCGTGGGCCTGATCAACTCATAATTTGTGTAACTTGTGCAGAGTCATGGTAAGGTCCGGGAGAACACGGGAGACTTCTGAGGATCAACCCGATCCTATCCTGACTGCATTGGCTGAGATGCAGGCGGCTAGGTTAACCGATCAGGAGGCCACTAGATTGGCCAACGCGACAATGATGGATGTTGTTTGCGAGGCGAACTAGATAGCTGCAGAGGAGGTTCATGAAGCGAACCGGAGGACCACTGAGGATGTCCTCGAGGAGAACAGGATGGCGAACATGACGATGATGAGAGTCATATTGGAAGAGATGAGGGCTGGTCCTGTTGTAGGCCATGCACCACCGCCACCACCGCCACCGCCGCCGCCTCCACCTAGTGTTCAGGATGAGAGCCTGAGTCACATTGGCAGTGCTGCTCATGTCGCTGAGACGAGGGAGACTCTTGTAGAGCCTGCTGAGGATCGTGATGTGATAGATCGACGGCTGAATACTTTCAGGAAGCATAAGCCACCTGTGTTTTAGGGGTCTTTTGGATCCTATTGTTGCTGCTAGATGGCTGGAGTCGCTGGACAAGATATTTTGGGTCATACAGTGTACAGATCCGCAGAAGCTGATGTTCTCGACTTACATGCTAGAGGGCGATGCCCATGAGTGGTGGACGAACACCTCTCGTGCTTATGAGATGCAGGGTCGTGTTTTGACATGGCCATTCTTCGAGGAGTGTTTCTTGGGCAGATACTTTCCCTATGATGCGCAGGAGAGGAAGCAGGGGGAGTTTGACAGATTAGTTCAGGGCTCGATGACTGTTGACGAGTACTTGGCCAAGTTTAATGAGCTGGTGAAGTTTGCACACTTCAGGATGGTTCCTCCTACTCCGTTGTTTCTGGCTGCTAAGTTCCGTAGGGGACTTAGTGAGGTGATTGCTGAGCATTTAGCTGGAGCTGCTTCGAGGGATTTTGGTACACTGGTTCAGCAGTGTAAGGACATTGAGGATGTCTGCATAGCGAGTAAGGCCAAGAGGGCCAAGGTCGACGAGACCAAGGGAACTGTTGGTTCCACTCCTGTTTCTACGTCCTGGAAGGACAAGAGGCTTGCTGGGAAGGGCAAGGGTAAACAGTTGGCTACTAGGCAGGCGCCTGGTCAGTTCAAGAGGACTGCTTCGCAGCAGGGGAGTTTTGCTAGGCCTCCTTCCACTCCGAGATGTGCGGGGTGCGAAAAAGAGCATGTGGGACGTTGTGCTTCGGAGCAGTTGGTTTGTTTTCAGTGTGGCAAGGAGGGACACTTCTCTAGAGACTGTCCGTCGTCGACGGCGAGAGCTGCAGTTGTTCAGGCAGTTCCTTTGCAGATGGTTCCGATGGCTTCTACTTCGGCACCTGCAGTGCCACCTTCTGTTGGGCGTGTGTACACCTTGGATAGGCAGCAGTCGGACCGCGCTCCGAACCTTGTTAGAGGTACTATGTCTATTGGTGGTATTGCTATTGATGCATTGTTTGACTCCGGGGCTACGCATTCATTTGTTACTACCCCGATTGCTTTAGGGCTTGAGTTGCCCAAGTCTGTGCTTTCTCCACCGTTGCGGGTGACTACCGCCACCGGAGAGATATGTGTTTCTACCACTGTTCATCGCGATGTAGCGTTTCAGTGGGATGGCCGTGAGTTCTCGGTAGATCTGATAGGATTGCCGATGGCCAACCTAGAGATTATTCTGGGCATGGATTGGTTGTCTAGAAACTGTGCACTGATTGATTGCTGTGCAAAGCGCGTGGTGATGTCTCCGTGTGATTCCACAGCTAGTTCCTCGCCATATATTTCATTGCTGCAGGCTAGGAAGGCCTTGAGAGCAGGGGCATTTGGTTATGTCATGTTGGGAGGTTTGGTGAGTGGGACACAGGAGGATATCACTGGCATTCCTGTGGTGGGGGAGTTCCTTGAGGTGTTTCCTGAGGAGATTCCTGAGTTTCCGCCACAGCGGGAGATAGAGTTCTCCATTGACTTGTTGCCTGGTGTGGGGCCGATTTCTTTAGCTCCATATCGGATGTCGCCACCGGAGTTGGCTAAGCTTAAGAAGCATATTGAGGATCTTTCGGCGAAAGATTTCATTAGACTGAGTGTGTGTCCTTGGGGAGCACCGGTCATCTTTGTGAAGAAGAAGGACGGGACAATGCGATTATGCACCGACTACAGGCAGTTGAACAAGGTGACAATCAAGAACAAGTATCCTTTTCCTCGGATTGATGATCTGTTGGATCAGCTCAGGGGTGCTTGTGTGTATTCCAAGATTGATCTCCGGTCTGGATACCATCAGATTCGGGTGAAGCCGGAGGATGTCCCTAAGACCGCGTTTCGTTCGAGATACGGTCACTTTGAGTATTTGGTGATCCCGTTTGGACTCACCAATGCGCCGGCAGTGTTCATGGATTACATGAACAGGATTTTCCAGCCATATCTGGATCAGTTTGTGATTGTCTTCATTAATGATATTCTGATCTACTCCAAGACTGAGGAGGAGCATGCGGAGCATCTGAGGATAGTTCTGCAAGTGCTGAAGGAGAAAAAGTTTTATGCTAAGCCTTTTAAGTGTGAGTTTTGGCTCAAATCAGTCAAGTTTCTGGGGCATGTGATTTCAGCAGATGGAGTTGCAGTGGATCCCAACAAGATTGAGGCCGTACTGGATTGGGAGAGGCCCAAGACAGTCACGGAGGTGATGAGCTTCTTAGGTTTGGCATGTTACTATCAGAGGTTCATCAAGGGTTTCTCCACGATGGTTCTCCCTTTGACTCGCCTTACCCGAAAGGAGACTCCATTTGTGTGGACTCACGAGTGTGAGGCGTGTTTCCAGGAGTTGAAGGAGAGATTGACTTCTTCACCTGTGTTGATCCTTCCTGATCCTGAGGAGCAGTTTGAGCTTTACTGTGATGCTTTTGGAAAGGGGCTGGGTTGTGTGTTGATGCAGTCTGGTATAGCTGTTGCTTTTGCTTCGAGGCAGTTGAAGCCTCATGAGGAGAACTACCCGACTCATAATTTGGAGTTGGTTGCGATTGTGTTTGCTTTCAAGATTTGGAGGCATTATCTTTTTGGTTTGAGGTTTGTGGTGTTCAATGACCACAAGAGTTTGAAGTACCTGTTCGACCAGAAGGAGTTGAACATGAGGCAGAGGAGATGGATGGAGTTCATTAAGGACTACGACTTCGAGCTAAGGTATCATCCTGGCAAGGCCAATGTGGTAGCTGATGCTTTGAGTCGGAAATCCAGTAGTTCATCCAGTTTGTTACTTGGTAACTTTGATGTGGTTGAGAAGTTTCGAAACTTGGCAGTGACCGCTCCGTGTGAGAGTGTACTTCTCGAGTTGGAAGCAGCAGAAGTTGTGAACGAACTGCTAGAAAAGATCAAAGAGGCACAAGTTCAGAGAGAGTGTCTGGATTATGTGAAGAACCAAGACGGTGTGTCTTGGAATGATGATGGATTGCTTTTGTTTCACCAGAGGATTGTAGTTCGTCGAGTTCCGTTGACAGAAGAGGTTATGGCAGAAGGCCATAAGGGGAAGTTTTCTGTTCATCCTGGTGCTACGAAGATGTACCAAGACTTGAAGAGAAATTTCTGGTGGCCAGGAATGAAGAAGGACATAGTTGTGTATGTGTCCAAGTGTTTGGTTTGTCTGAGTGGAAATGGGAGAGCATTTCCATTGACTTTGTTGTGGGTTTGCCGAAGACTCAGGTTGGCTGTGACTCGATATGGGTCATTGTGGACAGACGACGAAGTCTGCCCATTTTCTTCCAGTGAAGGTGAGCTTTACTACAGAGCAGTTGGCCAAACTGTATGTTCGCGAGATTATGAGGCTTCACGGGGTGCCCGTGAGTATCATCAGTGATAGGGACCCGAAGTTCACATCTCGGTTCTGGGAGGCGCTGCAGGGAGCTTTTGGTACGCAGTTGAGATTGTGTACCGCCTATCACCCTCAGACTGATGGACAGACTGAGCGGACTATCCAGACCTTGGAGGACATGTTGCGGGCTTGCACGTTGGAGCAGGGCTCAACATGGGATAGGTACCTTCCATTGGTGGAGTTTTCGTATAACAACAGTTTCCATGCTAGCCTGGGCATGGCACCCTACGAGGCGCTCTACGGTAGGAGGTGTCGTACACCTACCTGCTGGTCGGAGGTTGGAGATCGTGAGTTGTTTGGCTTGGACTTTGTCCAAGATACCACCCTGCAGATCCAGATGATCAGGGAAAAGCTGAAGCAGGCGCAAAATCGTCAGAAGAGCTACTACGATGTCAAGCATCGACCACTGGAGTTCAGTGAGGGTGAGCACATGTTTGTGAGACTTTCACCTGTCACCGGTGTTGGACGGGCACTCGGAGTGAGGAAGCTGAGCCCGCGGTTTATTGGGCCACCAGATTCTTGGTAGAGTAGGACCTGTTGCCTACCAGCTTGCCTTGCCTCTGAACCTGGCTAACATCCATGACGTGTTTCACGTGTCTCAGCTTCGGAGGTACATAGCAGATCCGTCGCATGTGGTGCAACCGGATGATGTGGAGGTTCGGGATAACCTAAAGACTCCCGTCGGACCACTAAAGATTCTCGATCGTGGCGAGAAGCAGCTGAGGAGCAAGATCATTCCGATGGTCAAGGTGCAGTGGACCGGAAGGACTCCTGAGGAGTGTACTTGGGAGCGTGAGGACGAGCTTCTCCGGCAGTACCCCGAGTTTCGACCAAGTATGTTTCTGATTTTGAAGTCAAAATCCTAAAAAGGTGGGATGAATGTAAGAACCCGCACCGTTAATTAAGGTGTTTAATTAATAAATTATGAGAAATTAGGAAATGATTCCATAATTGACCCTAATAATTATTATGAGGCTTTAATAATTATAGTAAGTGAGTAAGAATGCTGAAAGTCGCTTTTCGGAAGCAAAGTGCAGATACTGGTTCTGCTAGTCGGTATAAATGCGTACCGAAAAAATATCCCAAAAAATTAATGTAAGTGCATGATAATTACTAGAATAATATGTAGGACTTGT
Source organism: Gastrolobium bilobum (assembly GCF_033153095.1). Lineage (NCBI taxonomy): Eukaryota > Viridiplantae > Streptophyta > Magnoliopsida > Fabales > Fabaceae > Gastrolobium > Gastrolobium bilobum. The sequence continues at coordinate 58,512 of NW_026899304.1, forward strand.
AAAACGAGTTTCAAGTCCAAATAATGAGAACTGGTGCTAGAAACCGGTACTGGCTTTGAAAAGCGCATACTGGAAAGGTGCTCAAAAAATTATAAGAAAAATATGATAATTCTTGTAAAATTGAGTAGGTTAAGAATCCAGAGTTTGGGATTAAAATGCTAAGCGTAGCAATTAAAGTTAATACTGTGTGTTTAATTGTTAAACCACTATATATAGCCTTATGATTGGCACATAACCCTAGGACCTCAGTTTTTGTGCGTGAGTGGCTGCTGAGTGTGGGTCTCCTTGCTGACTTGGTGTCTCCTCCACTTGCCTTCACCATTTCTTGAGCTTTGAGGCCATTTCCTTCACTTATTCTTCTCCTAAACACTTGTGGTGAGTGTGAGTGATCTTTGGGTGTGTGTTGGTGGCATTTTTCTGAGTTGAGGGTGCTGACCTTGGTGTGTGGAGCTGCTGTTTTGGGTTGTTTGGGGGGGGGGTTGGTGTCTTGTTCTTGGCTTGTGAAGCTTCAAGAAGCTTCTTTGTGAAGAAAGGACCAACCTTTGTGTTGCATTTTCGTACACCTTATTTCCAGAACCTGTAGATGCAGTGTGGTGAGCTCCATGAGCCATTGATCCTCTGTTTTGAGCTTTGGTGAGTTGTACCTACCTTGACCTTGTGTTTTAATGGGTTAAAGGTGTGATCTTTTCATGTTTAATGGGTTAATCAAGTAACCATCTGGGGTGTGGACCTTAATCAGTATAAAGATGCATGCTTTAACGTAATTAAGTGTTAAAAATGGAATCTTAGAAGGATATCTTCACGAAATGCATTTTCTGCATTCTGTCGTGAAATATCCGGATATGTGCCCGTGAAATATCCAGATATTGGATATCCGGATATGGGATTTGGACATCCGGATATGGGATTCTGGATATCCGGATATTGAATATCCGGATATGTCCAGTGAGATATCCGGATACTGCATATCCGGATATGGTCCCGAGGAATATCCGGATATTCTGGAATTTCGTAGAACAGTAGCTGTGCTGTGTGTACAGTAGGCTATTGGGGGTTTGTGGACCCTAGATTGAGGAAGTTGAACTTATGTAATTAATGAACTAAGTCAGAATCATATGGCTTGGTATGGAGCCTTAAGACGTAAAACGTAAGGAAAGACGTTGTCTTTAAGTTATATGCTTGTGTTGCATTATTATTGATATAGTATTGGTCCATAACAGATTGTGAATCTGCTGTGTATGGACTTTGAGCTGTGGACTCTTGGCCTTGGGTATTAGCTTGCAAGGTAAGCTTTCGTGTCCTCGGTTTAGCCATGTTGTGGTTCCACAATGTCCCATGGGGGTGTGGTTGTATGCATGCTGTGTTACATGCTTTGAATATTTTAAATGCTGTTGAGCTTTGTGTGTAATGGCTTTTAATATGCATGTATTGTTTCATCTTGACGGTAAGCCTGAGTATGTAGCGTCATACGATATGGTGATCCGGGGTGAATGCAAGTAGCGTCTTGCACTAGTGTGGGTGTTTGGCGTATGTAAATCCTGCATTTCTCTGGCCAGTAGAATAGAATTGACACACATGACATGATTATCTGCTGCATTGCACTATTTTTAGAACTGATGATGATATCTGCTTTTAAACTTATATTGAACATGTAAGTGAGCTTGGGGTGGAAGATCCTTGAGGACCCCTTGTCTTACTGAGATTTCTTGTTTAGAGATCTCACCCCACGTTTGGGGAATGCTTATTTCAGGTTCCGGTAGTTTGGTGACTGATGCCTCTGGCGGCAGGAGGCCAGAGCTTAGTTGATGATATTATGTTGTATTGCTGCCATGACTGGATTTGGATGCTGTTTATGTTTTTCGCTATTTATGATTATGTTGTCGTTGTTGAGACTGATGTTGGGCATGTTGCCTTATTTGAGTGAGCATGGGAATTGTCCATGACACTTTATGTTAGTATTTTAGATTGGAGTTGTATAAACTGTTAGATGGTCCAGTCTACGTTGCTGTAGTTCCGTGACTAGAGCCACGCTTTTATTATATATGTTATGAGGTATATTCAGATAGCTGTTTTATTGCAATTACATACATGAGTTGTTTTATTAATTGATTAATAAGCAAGTTGGTAATGATAATGACATCATAATTGAAAAGAAAAAGATATTCCACAATTTTTAATTAAGCGCAGCTTAATACGATATTATGATAACATTACCGGATATATACGGGGTGTTACAGGTCTCAACCCCTGGGTTACCTGAACCTGAAATAAGCGCCCCAAACGTGGGGTGAGATCTCTAAACAGAAATCTCAGTAAGGCAAGGGGTCCTCAAGGATCTTCCACCCCAAGCTCACTTACATGTGCAATATAAGTTGTTCAAAAACAGTTTAACAGTATAAGTTCCAAAATAGTGCAATGCAGCAGATAATCATGTCATGTGTGTCAATACTAATCTACTGGCTAGAGAAATGCAGGAATACGTCTATTATGTAAGTTGCCTTTGTAGGCCATGAACATGAAAGAGGGAAAAATTAAATTTTTTTATGCGGAAGTAGCAACCTTTGCCCACCCTCAATCATGTTTAACCCATGAATCATGCAATAGACATGTTAGGGTTTAAAGTAGATACCTTTATTCAGATTATTATTCCTGATCAAATGTGTTCTTGATCAATTCTTCAGACTTGAAGAACACAAGTCCTCCGATAGAAATCCACACCACCTTGTTGTCTTGTAAGAGAAGAACCCTCCTTCGAATGCCCAATTTCCTTCAATGGAGGTTGCTAGACTCAAGAGAAGAATAGAGATTGGGTAGTGTCTTTGGTTATTCCAAGAGAAAGATAGCCGCCACACTGATATGTGTGTTGGCTAAGGTTTCAGTGGAGAAAATTAGAGATGAAGAAGAGATACAAAACTAAGGAAGAAGAAGGGCTATATATAGATGTGGCGACTCATTAACCTAAGACTAGGTCAAATCAGCGCCCTTATCAAATTCCAATCTTATTGGGTAATTTCCTTAATTTTATCCAATCAATCTGATTGATTGGTTTCCCTAATTTCAGCCAATTAATTTAATTAATTGGTTTCCTTAATTTTACTCAATCAATCTAATTGATTGGTTTCCCAAATTTTAGTCAATTAATCTAATTAATTGGTTTCCTTAATTTTGGTCAATCAATCCAATTGATTTGTTTCCCTAATTTCAGCCAATTAATTTAATTAATTGATTTCTTTTAATTTTGGTCAATCAATCCAATTGATTTGTTTCTCCCAATTTCAGCCAATTAATTTAATTAATTGGATTCCTTAATTTTGGTCAATCAATCCAATTGATTTGTTTCCAATCAATCTAATTGATTGGTTTCCTTTATTTTCTCCATCTTCAATAAATCTAATTTAATGACTATATTTAAATTCCAATTTTAAATTCGGAATTTATAATTAGAATTTAAATTAATTTTATTTAAATTCAAATTTCAAATTCGAAATTCAAAATTAGAATTCAAATTAATTTTATTAATTTACCATTTAAATTAATTAGGTTACATCATGGATCAAGTCCAACTTGACCTATGATGCCATCTACTCTCTCTTGGCCCAATATATGGGTTTTTCCAACTTAGGCCCATTATGCCTTATTGGGCCCAAAACACATATGCTGGAATTCAAGACAACTTAAGGTGTTTGTGTGCGAACCATCAGACCCAACATAGCCACTAACATAAATAGGCTTGGGCCCATTAGGCCCAATCCATCTAATGACAACACAGAGCACTAGCAATGCTTTGTTGTCCCAGAGCTAGTTGAGTTCATCGAATGATCAACCTGTTATACCTATTTGGTTACCGTGTGAATTGTATTTTCAGCTCGGTTATCCATCCCATTGACCTAGGTCAAGGAAAACGTACCAACCCCTACGGTCTAGGGTAAGCTTTTGCCGAAATAGGGAATATTCATTTACGGACTCTAAAGATCGGGCCATCTCATGACTCCTTTACTATGCATAGATTCCCGAGTCCCGTAAATATCATCCTCGTTTCACCGGTCTACGGATAACCTAATCTCTCACAGAGATTGACGAATTCCTTTAGCTTGTCACACTAGCCCTGAGTCCTTAGGGCATGCCCAAGAGTATACCTACGAGTCTCCATTTTTCAGGCAGACAAGATATACAATCAAAGCAAGCCTTCCAGAGCACAGGTCTATACGACAACGTTAGGTCTAAGGAAAGACACACCCAAATAATAAGAGACATTACCTATTGATAATATCTGTGAGATTTCCTTGTAGTGTCTCTTTGTGGGTCAGTTCAGTACGAGCTATTCTCCAATAGGTCCACCCACGAGTCAGTTAAGACATCTCCATGTCTGTAGCTCACGAGGACTCTACCTTGCATCTCCATGCAAGTAGCTAAGTCATGCTAGTCTTACCCGAGATCACCAATACCCATTATCGGTATCTCTAGACTAGGAACATATTTCTAGCAATGGACGTGTGGTGTCATTGAGCCCTCATGATCGTGATCCCTATCACAAATCCTTAATGTGACACCTGTTCCATTCCAAGGGCTTTATCCAGTTACTCATATTCAATATTTCAGACATGCAATATGAAACAAGATAAATAATGCTTTTATTCATAACAAATAAAGAAGTACATGGGTCCATCCGACTCTCAGATTGTCTCTAGGACACCTATGTACTAACATATTACCCACACTAGTGCAAGACGCCACTTGCACACACCCACAATGTCACCGTCTTGTATGATGTAACACTCCGTGTATACCCGGTTTGTTAACATATCATCGTATTAAGCTGCGCTTAATTAAAAATGCGGAATAACTTTTTCTCTTCAATTATGACGTCATTATACTTAGCCGAGTTGATTACTTAATCATTTTCATAAAATATCGCCTGTATGTAAATTGCAAATAAACATATAACTGAAATACCTCATAATATAGATGAAGTGAGTATCTAAAATCACAGATCTAAAACACGTAGTCCGGACAATATCCTGATACATTATTAAAACTCCTAATAAAGCAAAACAATAATTAAGTCTGTGTGGCATGGAAAATCCCCATGCTCACCAAATCAACAGCATAACCAATCAAGTCTCAACATAATAATCCATAAACTGAAGCTAAGAGCATAAGACAGTAAACAGAATCCAGCATCCAACATAATCATCATAACAGCAAATAATCAGCTAATCTCTGGCCTCCTGCCGCTGGAGGTCTCAACCCCGACATTACCTGAACCTGGAATGGTGCCCCAAACGTGGGGTGAGGTCTCTACACAGAAATCTCAGTAAGACAAGGGGTCCTCAAGGATCTTCCACCCCAAGCTCACTTACATGTGCAATATAAGTTCTAAAAGCAGTAATTCAATATAAGTTCTCAAAACTATGCAGTGCGACAGATATTCATGCCATGTGTGTTAAAACTATTCTACTGGCCAGAGAAATGCAGGAATACGTCTATTACCTACAGATAGTACAAGGAACATCGTTTGCACCTCACCCACAGCCTCACCATATTGTATGTACCACATACTCAGGCTTACCGTATAGGTGGAACACCACATGCATATCATAAAGGCACTAGCATATAACAGCTCAATAGCATTTCCGAAACATCAAAAACATGTAACACAGCATGCATATAACCATACCCCCATGGGACATGGTGGAACCACAATATGGCTAAACCGAGGACACGAAAGCTTACCTTGCAAGCAAGCTATCCCAGCCAAGAGTCCACACAATCTCAAAGTCCAAACACAACAGTATCACAATCTGTTATGGACCAAAATATATCAATAATCATACTCTACAAGCATTCAACAAAAGACAACGCCTTTTCTTACTTTTTACGTCTTAAGGCTTCACACAAGCCACAAGCCCTTAATTACTTGATTCAGACTTAGTTCCATTATTACAGAAGTTCAACTTCCTCAAACTAGGGTCCACAAACCCCAAACATCAGTTCTGGATGAACAGTAAGCTACTGTTCCTCGCAAACCCAGAATATCCGGATATTTGTCGGGGACATATCCGGATATCATATCCGGATATCATATCCGGATATCAAGGGACCCCATATCCGGATATCAATATCCGGATATCATATCCGGATATCAATATATCCGGATACACATATCCAGATATTTCGCGACAGACAGCAGCTTCTGCATTCGCGAAGATATCCATCCAAGGTACCATTTTTAACACTTTAAAACGTCAAAGCATGCATTTTTATTCTGTTTTAGGTTTATACAACAGTTGGTTACTTGTTTAACTCATTAAACATACCAAGACATCAACTTTAACCCATTAAACTCAAGTTCAAAGGTTCAACTACATACGCAGCTTGAAAACAGAGGAATGAGTGCTCTTGGAGCTCACCAATGGCTCCTCACAGTTCTGACTTCTTCAAGAAACGAAAATGTCAACACAAGCTTGGACCTTTCTACACAAAGGAAGCTTCTTGAAGCTTCACAAGCCAAGAACATGAGCTCTCATCAAAGGGACACCAACTCAGCCCCTCAACACCTCACCAACAACATCTACAACTCAGAAAGAAGCACTCACCTCTTTCACAAAGCTCACACACACTCAACCAAGTGTTTAGATGGTGAAAAAGAGAAGAAAAAGTGAAGACTTGGCACAAAAACAAGCATGGGAGGCTAAGGAAGGGTGGTGGCAGCAGCTGGCTCCAATTCTCACGTAAGGTGGCTGAAGAATCAGCCTAGGTTATTGTGCAAGGGCCTATTTATATGCCACACTTAAATAATAACACAGTATTAACGTAAATAGCTACGCTTAGCATTTTAATCCCAAACTCAGGATTCTTAACCTGCTCAATTTTACAAGAATTATCATATTTTTATTATATTTTTCGGAGCACCTTTCCGGTACGTGTTTTTCATAGCTAGTATCAGTTTCTGGCACCAGTTCTCATTATTTTAACTTGAAACTTGTTTTACAAGTCCTATATATTATTCTAGGAATTATCATGCACTTATTATAATTTTCCAGGATACTTTTTGGGTACGCATTTATACCGACTAGCAGAACCGGTATCTGCACTTTTCTTCTGAAAAGCGACTTTCAGCATTCTTAATCACTTTCTATAACTATTTAAGCCTCATAATAATTATTAGGGTCAATTATGGAATTATTTCCTAATTTCACATATTTAATTAATTAACTTCCTTAATTAACGGTGCAGGTTCTTACATATGACGCCACATACTCAGGCTTACCGTCAAAGTGGAACAACACATACATATTATAAGCAATTGCACATAAAGCTCAACAGCATTTTCAATTATCAAGGCATGTAAACACAACATGCATATAAACCATCCCCTATGGGGTATGGTGGAACCACACAATGGCTAAACCGAGGACACGAAAGCTTACCTTGCAAGCTAACAATCCAAGCCAAGAGTCCACACTAGCTCAAGCCCACAAACAGCACAATACAATATGTTTTTACAATAATAATCATCAATAATCATTGCTCAAGATTACGTTAAGTGATTAAGGCTTTCCATCTCATTTTAAGTCATTACCTGCTGTTTCTGCAGGAGATATTCGAATACTCCTGGATGAGTATTCGAATACTCCTTGTCTCCAGAAAGTATCCGAATACTTTCACTTAAGTATTCGAATACCACAAAGTATCCGAATACTTTCCCCCCAGTATCCGAATACGAGAATATCCGAATACCAAAACCCACTGTATTCGAATACAATCCAGTATTCGAATACTTCTTCAAAGGTATCCGAATACTTTTCTTCCCAGAAAAGTATCCCAATACTCCAGCAAGGAGTATTCGACTACCAGAGGACAAGTATTCGAATACTACACGAAAAGTATTAGAATACTTCTCCAACAGAATGCAGAATTTCGAACAGACAACTGCATAATCCCAATTTTAAGGATCAAAATGCGATTGGGAGTCCAATGACTCCCTAAACAGATATTCATTAACATGTTATGAACCCAGAAACACATTCCTGTACTCAAATGGTTAAAGTTTCTCTTTTTAATAGATTAAACAAGCTTAAATCATCAAAATGACAAAGAGGTGGTCATGGTATACCTCAAGCTCCAACAACTCCGAAAATGAGACACACTAAGGGTCCTCTACACAGCACCAAATTTCATACTATCAAAAGACACGAATTTGACTACCAAGCTTGGTCCTTTAAGCCAAAAGATCACTTCTTGGCACCACAAAAGACATGAACAAAGCCTCCACCAAGGTAGTTCACAAACTCAGCCCCAAGCAACACAACTCAGAAGCTACACTCAGCAAGAAGGTGCCTTTCTCCCTCACAATGTATACTCTCAAGTGCACATAAGATGGAAGAGGAAGAATCAGGAGAAAAGGCTAAGACTTGGTTGGTTTCAAGGGAAGAAAGAAATGGAATAGTGTAATGAAGGGTGGCAGCTCCAAATAGCACCAGCAACTCTACGTGGGAGTGTTTGAATTCTGACCTAGGGCATTGTGCCCTTAAGTATATATAGGCACTTAAGTGTAATCACACAGTATTAACAATAATAGCTACGCTTAGCATTTTAATCTCAAACTTGAGATTATGAACCTACTCATTTTTTCAATATTTATCATATTTTTATTTTATTTTTCGCAGCACCTTTCCGGTACGCGCTTTTACATAGCCAGTATCAGTTCTAGCACCAGTTCTCATTATTTTAACTTAAAATTTGAAATCACAGTCCTATATATTATTCTAGGAATATTCATGCACTTATTATAATTTTCAGGGATACTTCATCGGTACACATTTATACCGAGGAGCAGAACCACTATCTGCGCTTTTCGTGAGAAAAATGACTTTCAGCATTATTAATCACTTATCATAATTATTTAAGCCTTCTCATAATTATTAGGGTCAATTATGGAATTATTTCCTAATTTCTCATAATTAATTAATTAACTTCCTTAATTAATTGTGTGAGTTCTTACAAAATGCATCTTCCGGGTTGATAAACGGATAAGTCATCCCGCGAGCTTATACATCTCACTACTCATACTCTTAGCATAACCAGCGAGCTGGGGGGCTTCTGATCTGGATTTATATTATAATAACATAGGGCCATTTTGAAAGCCTTCAGTCAACAAAGGTTGATGCCTCTTCTTTATCTCCCAAAGCCTATCTCAGCAAAGCTTCTCAATATTAAAAGCTACATGACAACAAGCTACTTCTTCCACAAACTTCAAAATACTCCACCGCCAAGAAACTTCAGCCACCCACAAGAACAAATAAGGAGAAATCTTTGCCTTCGCCATGAAGAAAGGCATCTCCCAAGATGGTCATCTCTCCATTATATATACATATATGTCAACGGCAGACGCACACGTTAGTGCTAGTGCCTGCACTTGCAGACACAAAATTGGAGAATTTTTTTTTCACATGAGATGGGTGGTGCTTCAAGTCAAGTAAAAAAGAAATAGGAAGATTAAAGAAAAAAGGTAAAAATATGTTCAACCCAACCAACCCCTACAATTAAAAGTTTAAAGGTTAAACCCTAGCTCATTGCTTTTGTCTCTTTTTTTTCTATATAAACCTTATTAGCTCTAAATCTTAATAAACATAACATTCCTGAAATTCAATCTTCATCAAGTGGAGGAAAATCTCACGGAATTTTTCACATTTTTTTTGTGAAACAAAAGTGGCCAACTTCGGATCAAATAGACATCGACAAAGGTGGATTTTTGATCGATTAACTCTTACAATTATACTATATTTTACAGTTATACTATATTTTACAATTATGATCATGATCTTTAAAATAAAAAATAAAAAAATTGTGCAGACATAAAGAAAATGTCATGGGTCCGCCACTGATATATGTTAACCCAAGGTACATATCTTCTTCTACATGATAAAACATGTTTGAACCAAATCTAACTTGAGCGTCGGAGTGTCTTGCAGGTACACCCGCCACCTTGTTCCATTGAAGACCCATGGGTTAAAGTTGCTCCAACTGCAGGCTGCCCTGACTCAAGACAGTTCTAGGCCATTTGTTAGAGAAAGATCACATGATCAGCCCAGATGTAAACGGTTCTGATCAAAATGAAAGAGAGAGGTGCAACAAAGAAGAAAAAAAAAATATCATAAACCCTAAGATATTACAATAATGTTTTAGAATTTGTAATACTGTCATTAATGAAAATAAATAATTTTTTTCTCAAAACAAAACAAATAACGAAGAAAAACCAAAAACAAGCTAAAAGTGTTCTGAAATTTCTAGTTTAAAAGTTTAAAACCAACAATTGTTTTTTTAAAATATTATTTTTACGAAAAATCCCATATCAAACTTTTTTAAAAATTTTAATTTTTTAAACTTTAAAAAAAAATGTGATACATGAAATGAGACATAAAGTGATAAATGGTATCAGATTTACCAACAAAATAATCTTTTTCAAAAAATTTATCAATAGGTCTCTTCAGTTGCATTTAAATTCCTGGACGTGTTTCGTCAACGTTTGGTGCTTTTTCCAAGTATTTGATGCATGTAATTTAAACTAGTTTATAAGATTTTCTAACTGTCGTGTCACGAATTCGGCCATGACATGAACATGTGCATGAGTCAGAAATTGAGGTCTTATTCTTCCTATTGTTCAAGAATGATGCTTTCGTGCACTTTTCGAACGTTTTCCCCTTTATCTCCCCAATTTTGTGGTGAATATGCTTGTGGACAACTTGGATCAAGAAGCGGCCACGCTAGCCCAATTTGAGCCAAGGGTTGCTGTAGCTATCAAACAAATCTGAGTTGGCTTTTTATATTATTTATTTTTGGGGTAAAATCAACGGTTTGTGTGTGTGTTTATTATTTGTTCTATTTACACAACCACCAATATGTTGCAAGAGGAATTCCTTTTTTTTTTTTTAATTTATTTCTTATGTTCTCACGTTTATATAAGAATCCATGCTTCTTTTAAAAAAATAAAAAATAAATAAAACTATGCTTCGATAATTTTCATTTCGGCTTGATTTATGCGAGGTGATTACAAAAGTGAAGATCTGGACAATGTTCTTATGTTTAATAATATATACTAATTAATAATTAGAAAATTATTCAAATCAAAACTCAACAGTATATTTCATAAAAACTTAATTTAAAAGAATATTTCTAATTTTTGGGCTGAGCTAGTGTTTAAATTTGACTTACTCCTTGCTCAAACATGAACAATAAACATATCACGAGCAATGTACACTCTTTTCTGGTAGACTGCGAAAAAATAGTTTTAAGGTTTATTGCTTTGGATCCCATTTCAATTATAAATGTCACCAATCAACATGTTGTTTTGGGCAATACTTTTGGGCTTGTTTCTGGGGTTTGTATTTGGGCAACAGAAAAAGCAGCATTACCGAAGTTTTGAAAACAACAAAAGTTGCAATTGGGCTAAAAGATTCAGCTCTAATTATCTCGGGTTACGTGCTAAAACCGAAGCGGAGATGAATTCAATTGATTCAATTATTTAAATCAGTTAGTCAAATCAAATGACGTTATAAAGATAATTTCCATATATTAATATAAAGCTTTTATTAAATATGAGAAAATATTGAATTATAATTTTATAATTAACTAGTTCAATTGATTTAACAAACTAATTAAACCATATTTTGATACCTCTGAATTGGTCTCTATTTTGGAACAGCCTCTCAGCCCAAGATTATGGGCTGGCCGTTAGAGGCCCAATCAAGGAGTTATTCCTCTGCTGCCCTATAATAAGAACCGTAGGCTGCTGCCCTATAATAAGAATCATACACCTTATTGTAGATGATCTCACACTCTCCAATATAGCTCATCATTGTCCGCATTAATGGTGTGCTTCTTCGTTCACAACAGTGAGTAATGAGACAACAATTATGATACTTCTCTCTTCTCATTGATGAATATTTATCACTTATAGATACCCATTTTCATCCCTTAAAGAGGTATATTGATGCATCCATTACTTTCATAAGTTTTTAATGTATTGAAATATAGAGTTATTGTGCCCTTACAAATTCACTCTCTCTTAACCATACCTAAGATATACACACAGTGAAGAGCCTCTGGTAGCACCTTTATAATGATATACTTCACCCATTAAAAAGTATACACCTAGCTCTGTTACAAAAATCTTAATATAAAATTTCAAGCATTTAAGTTACTAAGAAAAATCAAGCATTTAATGGTGGTCAAATTTATAAATTGTGGTAGTCTTAGACCTTTATAAAAGAAATTTCTAGCATCCACCCAAAGTGTCAATATTGTCACATGTAATATTATCAAAATCGAGTTTTTATATAGAAATGGAAGAAAATAATAGAGGCGTAAATTGTAAAAATGACGTGAGACGTAAAAATTTTACTACTTAAGGTTAAGATATAAAATTACATATATGTATGTAAAAAAAAATATCACATAAGTCACTATTCAAAATTCAATGAACAACTTTATATTTAAAAATATAAATCCCATAATAAGACGTAAGTTCAAAAACAAAAAAAGAATAAAGTTTAACAACTCCTAAATGTCTCTCGAAAGTTTTTTTTTTAAATAGCTGGAAGAAGATACTGTGCATTTTGATTTGAGGAAAATGGAAATAGTTTTTTTTTTGAAAAAATAAATAAAATTAGGTCATGGGTTAAATGTTGACTCGATTTAGTTTGTTGGTTTAAGTAAAAACACAAAAAACTTATTACCAAAAAAAAAAAAAAAACACACAAAAACTTGCGTTTCTACCATTTTTACACGTAATTTTTACCAGTTTTTATCGGAGAGAGTTTTTACTTATATTTTAACACGTATCACTTCAGTAAAAACGTAAAAACATAAATTTTTACGTAGTTTTTGACCACAATAATAATCACATGTGACACATCATATTTTATGGCGGTTTTTGTACCTACTAGCATGATTGCTGTTTAATTTCTTATTAAAACCAACATTAAATTTGGCTAGTCATTAACTTAGTTGGGATACTGAGCCATTAATTGAATCAGTTGATCCAGATAAATATTACACATTTATATTTTATACTCAAAATTCCACCAACATACTTTAAATACATATCACAAGTAATATCATAAGCATACAATACTATGGTACTATGGTGACAACTAGAAGTAGAACACGTTATTGACTTTTTGAATATCCAATAAGTGGTACTTGACAGCAATTATGTGCTTTCCTTTTCTATTTCCACTACTGCTGAAACTATTGTGACTAATGTTAACGCACAATTAATTCATCCACCGTGACAAAAAAAACAAAAAACAAAAAACAAAGTATGGGCATATCATTGTTGAAACATAAAAAATCACGAAGACTGGTTCTCAAAGAAGAAATATGTAACGGAATAAAGGATTTTGAGGACAATTCATTTTGTTTATGAAAAAAATTATCTATACAAATTTAGATAGAATAACTTCAACCTTCTCAATCGAAAATGAGAAAACAAAATCTAGATAAATACCAATGCATATTACAGATATAAGGATAGAAATCAAAATAAATAACTCTCGTGGCCCAGAATCCAAAAAATAAGTGTTTTGGTGTATTAAAAAGCTTATGTATCCATAAAACAACCTTAAGATAGATGATGAATAAATAAGGGTTAATATCATTCTTTGCCTCGTAAGAGTGCTTTTAGTTTAGTTTTTTAGTGTTATTTAAGCCTCTTCATTATCACTAGGAGTGTTAACGGGCCGAGTCGAGCCGAGCTTTGGTCTTAAAAGGTTAAGCATGTGTTTAAACTTACCAAGCCTGTTACCTGTTACGAATATAATTATCAGCATGTGGCTTGCTTTATTTACAAAAAATAAAAGTCTGATTTAGCCTGTTAGAAAAAAATAAAACAACAAAAATTTATCCAAACAGAATATACAATCAACAATACTAGTAATTCAATAAATATTCATAAATTCAATGTATATCCAAGCAGCATAATATAGAACAAAATCATTCAAAAAGTCTGTTTAACTAATAAAATAGGGGTGAAATGGATTGAGAGGAGAGAGAGGGCTATTACAAATAGTATAAAAAATATAAATAAAAATACAAATTAATATATTAGGCGAGCCTGAGGGGCTTCAAGGCCGAGCTTTTGAATTGGAACATGAGGCTTTTATACTAAACGAGTTTTTATACAAGTCCAAGCATGGTTCCAACAACCAATATTAGACATGTAAACTCAGGCCTTCACGAGTCGAACCAAAGGCCCCTGGCTCGTTTATCACCCCTAATTACCACATGGCTCTAAACTTGTATCTTGATATTTTGCCCAAACAAGTATGTGTAACACCCCGTATATATCCGGCAATGTTATCATAATATCGTATTAAGCTGCGTTTAATTAAAAATGCGGAATTACTTTTTCTTTTCAATTATGATGCCATTAACATTACCAACTTGCTTAATAATCAATTAATAAAACATCGCCTGTATGTAATTGCAATAAAACAGCTAACTGAAATACCTCATAACATAGATAATATAAGCGTGGCTCTAGTCACGGAACTACAACAACGTAGACCGGACAATCTGACAGTTTATACAACTCCAATCTAAAAAGTACTAACAGAAAGTGTCATGGACAATCCCCATGCTCACTCAAATAAGGCAACATGCCCAACATCAGTCTCAACAACAACATATCATAAATAGCGGAAAACATAAACAGCATCCAAATCCAGTTATGCTAACATAAAGCACTAAAACATAATCAGCTAAGCTCCGGCCTCCTGCCGCCTGAGGCATCAGTACCCATACTACCTAATCCTGAAATAAGCATTCCCCAAACGTGGGGTAAGATCTCTAAACTAGAAATCTCAGTAAGACAGTGCGTCCTCAAGGATCTTCCACCCCAAGCTCACTTACATGTTCAATATAAGTTCAAAAGCAGTTTATCATTTATCATTTCTAAAACAATGCAATGCAGCAGATAATCATGCCATGTGTGTCAATACTAATCTACTGGCCAGAGACAGTGCAGGTATACGTCTATCACCTACACACCGTGCAAGTACCACTTGCATTCACCCCGGTACACCGTCTTGTATGGCGCTACATACTCAGGCTTCCCGTCAAGATGAAACAACACATGCATATTAAAAGCCATTACATGTAAAGTTCAATCAACATATCAAATATCCAAAAGCATGTACACAGCATGCATAAACCATATCCCCATAGGACATGGTGGAACCACAATGTGGCTAAACCGAGGACACGAAAGCTTACCTCTAAGCTAGCTATCCAATGCCACAAGCTCAAAGTCCAATCACAGCAGATCACAATCTAATATGGACCAAATATAAATCAATAACATGTACCACATGCATACAAATTAAAGACAACGCCTTTTCATTACACTTTATGTCTTAAGGCTTCTCACCAAACCATAAGCCCTTAATCACTTGATTCTGACTTAGTTTAATTAAAACAAAAGTTCAACTTCATCAATCTAGGGTCCACAAACCCCCAATAGCCTACTGTCCTCACAGCACAGCTACTGTTCTTCGAAATCCCAGAATATCCGGATATTCCTCGGGACCATATCCGGATATTCAATATCCGGATATCTCACTGTGCATATCCGGATATCCAATATCCGGATATCCAGAATCCCATATTCGGATACCAAATATCCGGATATCCAAAACCCCATATCTGGATATCACATATCCGGATATTCATCGAGCAGATATCCGGATATTTCACGACAGAATGCAGTTCTGCATTTTCGTGAAGATATCCATCCAAGGTTGGGTTTTTAACGATTTAAAGCACCTAAACATGCATTTCTAGGTGTGTTCAACATTACCCAACAACAAGTTATCATCTTTAAGCCTTAACATGCATCAAGCTTTCATTTTTAAGCATTAAACTCATGATCAAAGGTTAGTATACATACCAAATGCCAAAACAGAGGGTCGACTGCTCATAAAGCTCCCAAAACAGCTTCAACAGCTACTGGGAATATTGTGTACGAAAATGCTACACCAAGACTTGACCTTTCTACCCAAAGGTTGCTTCTTTAAGCAACAAAATGCCCAACTCAAGCTTCCACAACCAAGCCAACCAAGTCAGCCCCAAAACTCTCACCAACAGTGGCTGAGCACTCAGAGAAAAGCACCATTCTCCCTCACCAAGCTCACTCTCAAGTCAGCACCATTTCACGTTCAAAATCTGTTTTCTAGGGCATTGTGCCCTTAGAAATCGGTATTTATAGCCACAAGTCACTTAAACACACAGTATTAACTTTAATTGCTACGCTTAGCATTTTAATCCCAAACTTTGGATTATGAAACTACATAATTTTCTAAGATTTATCATATTTTTCTTATAATTTTCTGAGCACCTTTCCAGTACGCGCTTTTCTAAGCCAGTACCAGTTTCTAGCACCAGTTCTCATTATCTGGACTTGAAACTCGTTTTACAAGTCCTACATATTATTCTAGTAATTAACATGCACTTACTTTAATTTTCCGGGATACTTTTTCGATACTCATTTATACGGACTAGCAGAACTAGTATCTGCACTTTTCTTCCGAAAAGCGACTTTCAGCAATATTACCCACTTACTATAATTATTAAAGCCTCATAATAATTATCAGGGTCAATTATGGAATCATTTTGCTATTTTATTATAATTTATTAATTAAATTCCTTAATTAACGGTGCGGGTTCTTACATTCACCCCACATTTTTAGGATTTTGACCTAAAAATCAGAAACATACCTGGTCGAAACTCGGGGTATTGCCGGAGAAGCTCGTCCTCACGCTCCCAAGTACACTCCTCAGGAGTCCTTCCGGTCCACTGCACCTTGACCATCGGAATGATCCTGCTCCTCAGCTGCTTCTCGCCACGATCGAGAATCTTTAGTGGTCCTACGGGAGTCTTTAAGTTCTCCCGAACTTCCACATCATCCGGTTGCACCACGTGCGAAGGATCCGCTACATACTTGCGAAGCTGAGACACGTGAAACACGTCATGAATGTTGGCCAAGTTCGGAGGCAAGGCGAGCCGGTAGGCAACAGGCCCTACTCTACCAAGAATCTGGTATGGCCCAATAAACCGCGGGCTCAGCTTTCTCACTCCGAGTGCCCGTCCAACACCCGTGACAGGTGAAAGTCTCACAAATACGTGCTCACCTTCATTGAACTCAAGTGGATGGTGCTTGACATCGTAGTAACTCTTATGGCGATCCTGCGCCTGCTTCAGCTTTTCCCTGATCATCTGGATTTGCTGGGTAGTATCTTGGACAAAGTCCAAGCCAAAAACTTCAGTATCTCCAACCTCAGACCAGCAGGTAGGTGTACGACACCTCCTACCGTACAACGCCTCGTAGGGTGCCATGCCCAGGCTAGCATGGAAACTGTTGTTGTACGAAAACTCCACCAATGGAAGGTACCTATCCCATGCCGAGCCCTGCTCCAACGTGCAAGCCCACAACATGTCCTCCAAGGTCTGGATAGTCCGCTCAGTCTGTCCATCAGTCTGAGGGTGATAGGCTGTACTCAGTCTCAACTGCGTACCAAAAGCTCCCTACAGCGCCTCCCAGAACCGAGATGTGAACTTCGGGTCCCTATCACTGATGATACTCACGGACACCCCGTGAAGCCTCACAATCTCGCGAACATACAGTTTGGCCAACTGCTCTGTAGTGAAGCTCACCTTCACTGGAAGAACATGGGCAGACTTCGTCAGTCTGTCCACAATGACCCATATCGAGTCACAGCCAACCTGAGTCTTCGGCAAACCCACAACGAAGTCCATGGAATTGCTCTCCCATTTCAACTCTGGAATCTCAAGAGGTTGAAGTTTACCAGACGGCTTCTGGTGTTCAATCTTCACTTTCTGGCAAACCAAACACTTGGACACAAAGATAGCAACATCTTTCTTCATGCCCGGCCACCAGAAGTTCTTCTTCAAGTCTTGATACATCTTAGTAGCACTAGGGTGGATAGAAAACTGACCATTATGGCCTTCTGCCATAACCTCTTCTGTCAACGGACCTCGAGGAACCACAATCCTCCGCTGGAACAAAAGCAATCCATCATCATTCCAAGACACACCGTCTTGGTTCTTCACATAATCCAGACACTCTCTCTGAACTTATGCCTCTTTAATCTTTTCTAGCAGCTCGTTCACAACATCTGATGCTTCCAACCCGAGAAGTACGCTCGCACACGGAGCGGTCACTGCCAAGTGGCGGAACTTCTCAACCACATCGAAGTTACCAAGTAGCAAACTGGATGAACTACTGGATTTCCGACTCAAAGCATCAGCTACCACATTGGCCTTGCCAGGATGATACCTTAGCTCAAAGTCGTAGTCTTTTATGAACTCCATCCATCTCCTCTGCCTCATGTTCAACTCCTTCTGGTCGAAGAGATACTTCAAACTCTTGTGGTCATTGAACACCACAAACCTCAAGCCAAACAGGTAATGCCTCCAAATCTTGAAAGCAAACACGATCGCAGCTAACTCCAAATCATGATTCGGGTAGTTCTCCTCATGAGGCTTCAACTGCCTCGAAGAAAAAGCAACAGCTCTACCAGACTGCATCAGCACACAACCCAGCCCCTTTCCAGAAGCATCACAGTAAAGCTCAAACTGCTCCTCAGGATCAATACAGGTGAAGAAGTCAATCTCTCATTCTACTCCTCAAAGCACGCCTCACACTCGTGAGTCCACACAAATGGAGTCTCCTTTCGGGTAAGGCGAGTCAAAGGGAGAACCATCGTGGAAAAACCCTTGATGAACCTCCGATAGTAACCTGCCAAACCTAAGAAGCTCCTCACCTCCGTAGCTGTCTTGGGTCTCTCCCAATCCAACACGACCTCAATCTTGTTGGGATCCACTGCAACTCCATATGCTGAAATCACATGCCCCAGAAACTTGACTGATTTGAGCCAAAGCTCACACTTAGAAGGTTTCGCATAAAGCTTTTTCTCCTTTAGCACTTGCAGAACAATCCTCAGATGCTCTGCATGCTCCTCCTCAGTCTTGGAGTAGATCAGAATATCATCAATGAAGACAATCACAAACTGATCCAGATACGGCTGGAAAATCATGTTCATGTAATCCATGAACACTGCCGGCGCATTTGTGAGTCCAAACGGAATCACCAAATACTCAAAATGACCGTATCTTGAACGAAACGCGGTCTTCGGGACATCCTCCGGCTTCACCCGAATCTGATGGTATCCGGACCGGAGATCAATCTTGGAATACACACAAGCGCCCCTGAGCTGATCCAACAGATCATCGATCCGAGGAAGGGGATACTTGTTCTTGATTATCACCTTGTTCAACTGCCTGTAGTCGGTGCACAATCACATTGTTCCGTCCTTCTTCTTCACGAAGATGACCGGTGCTCCTCAAGGAGACATACTCGGTCGAATGAAATCTTTCGCCGAAAGATCCTCAATATGCTTCTTCAGCTCAGCCAACTCTGGTGGCGACATCCGATAAGGAGCTAAAGAAATCGGCCCCACACCAGGCAACAAGTCGATGGAGAACTCTATCTCCCGCTGCGGTGGAAACTCAGGGATCTCCTCAGGAAACACCTCCAGGAACTCCCCCACCACAGGAATGCCAGTGATATCCTCATGTGTCCCACTCTCCAAACCACCCAACATGACATAACCCAATACCCCTGCTCGCAACGCTCTCCTGGTCTGCAGCAGTGAAATGTATGGCGAGGAACTAGCTGTGGAATCACACGGAGACATCACCACGCGCTTTGCACAACAATCAATCAATGCACAATTTCTAGACAACCAATCCATGCCCGGAATAATCTCAAGGTTGGCCATCGGCAATCCTATCAGATCTACCGAGAACTCACGCCCATCCCACTGAAACGCTACATCGCGATGTACAGTGGTAGAATCACAAATCTCTCTGGTGGCGGTAGTCACCCGCAACGGTGGAGAAAGCACAGCACTGGGCAACTCAAGCCCCAAAGCAATCGGGGTAGCAACAAACGAATGAGTAGCCTCGGAATCAAAGATAGCATCGACAAAAGAATCACCAATAGACACAGTACCTCTGACAAGGTTCGGAGCGCGGTCCGACTGCTGCCTATCCAGTGTATAAACTCTCCCAACAGAACGTGGCACTGCAGGTGCCGAAGAAGATGCCATCAGAACCATCTGCAAAGAAACTGCCTGAACAGCTGCAGCTCTCGCCGTCGACGACGGAAAATCTCTAGAGAAGTGGCCCTCCTTGCCACACTTGAAGCACAGCAACTGCCCCGTAGCACAGCGTCCCACATGCTCCTTCCCACATCCCGAACATCTCGGAGTGGTAGGAGGCCTAGCAGAACTCCCTTGATGCGAAACAG